>NC_080193.1:118426180-118732954 GCF_030028045.1 Hippopotamus amphibius kiboko | reverse complement strand
CTTGACCGAAAAGAGGATAAATTCTTAGGGAAGAGGGCAGTTTGAGAAAGGTTAGAGTGTGGGAAAAAATTCCTGGAACAGTAATATGTCTTGAGAGTCCAGAAAGAAAGATGCATGTTGGGAGTTACCTAAAATAAGTGTGATTTTTGTGTTAATGAAGTATACAATGAAATTGGTCTGAAATGATAGAGAAGTATTAATTAAATGAGAATATAAAAGCTTCATTTTTTTAAGCTGTGATTGAAGCTATAAAGGAAGCATCCCCATTTTGAGGTGCTATAAAATATAAAGCAATTGCAGTCACAAGCCCTGGATGTCAGAAGTTTTAAGGGCAAGGGGTAGACATCAGGACTCCTCCTGGCAGCTCTGCACGCCGCAATTTGGCTTCCACTTAGAACGGACCCCATAGTGCTTCTCTGGAAATCCCAAGGCAAGTCTTTTCATGTTCTGAAAAGATCTCGTGGCTGTCTTTGGCCTTTATTGACACTGTATATATTGGGAGAAAGCTCCCAAGGAAATCAGTGACCTCATTGATTTTCTGTACATTACAAGTTAATGATATGACTGTAGTTTGCTTTTATCCTTTTAAAACATAAGGAAATTCTGGCTGAAATAGAATTTTTTGCTCATGTGGTCTTAGAACACAGAGAGACAGATATTCTATTGTTTATAATTTGTGGCTTCTATGCTATCTTTGGAAATTAAAAAAACTTCCATATACATATTGTTAGATCTGTGTGTGTATGTATGTCAGTGGAGGTGGCGACTTAGCCTTTGAAGTATCAAAGTCAGGCATTAATACTGTAGAAGTAACAATTTCATAAGCACTTCAAGTATGTAAATAAAACCTATGCAAAGAGAAGATTAACATAATTTTTCGTTGGTGAAATAAGCAGTGCTCAGGGTACATGGTTGGCTACTACTCCTGCCTTAAATAAAATGTATGTATCACACAAGCTCCATAGCCCACTGGGACTCATTTCAGGTTCTAGAACTCCATTTGTTCTGACATTCTCGCATTTAATGGAAAACTCTGTCCTCTTATTTGACTTAGAATATTGACTGATCCTGATGTCAAAATATCTTTGCTTCCATTGAGGGGGAGGATGTTAGATTCACAATATCACATAATCTCATTTGCTAAACTTCTCTCTTAGCACACTTCATATTGAAAGTTTTATGCTTCTAGGACCTGCTTTTTCATATTTTTGTCTCATTGCTAACGAATGAGATTCTAGTTATTTTCCTAAAAATTTTATGCCATCTTAATTGCTGATGAAAACAAATATCTCAAACCAAAAATTAGGTGGTATCCTTTTTTACTCTATAGTTACGTAAAAGCAGATACCTTTTGGTAACCCAAAAGTAATTCTCGTAAAATGGTAAAGTGATAATGTCATGAAAGTATTAATCTTACTCCCCTATTCATTGTGGAAATGTGTAAAAATGAATCAACTTTCTTTTCTGTTTTCTTTGTTAATAAAATTATCCTTGGAAGTCTAACTTGTAAAAAAGAATGCTGTGAAGAAATCTGTGGAAATTTCAGAGTTGTTGCTATGTCCTATGAAATATAACCAATAACTTCAAAAAATCTAATTGGTGATTTCATTATTTTTAAGAATGTTTAAATTGACATCTTGGTATTCTAGATGATGTCAGGTATAGGTAATTGTGAGGTTCATTTCTAAATCCAAAATAAATTCTTTATTTATTTATTTATTTTTTTTATATTGGCGTTATACTTGCCCATATTTTCTTTTTTTTTTAAGCTCTTTATTGGAATATAATTGCTTTACACTCTTGTACCAGCTTTTGAGGTACACCAAAGTGAATCAGCTGTATTTATACATATATCCCCATATCCCCTCGTTCCTGTGACTCCCTCCCGCTCTCCCTGTCCTGGCCCTCTAAGGCATCACCCATCATCGAGTTAATCTCCCTTTGTTATACAGCAACTTCCCACTAGCTATCTATTTTACAGTTGGTAGTGTAGAAATTTATTTTTTATTTATGCAAAAAGATATAATAATTTCCACTCTTGGATTCTTTATTCAAAGAAGGAGTTTTAGAATCTTTTACTCACTTAACTAACTAGAGCAAATATTTTATGCAAAGACCTGTAGCAGTACCTGAGGAAACAGAGTGAAGACTTACTTAATCTTACAAAAATAAGTTGTCTGACTATATATTTGGCAGAATCTGATCTGTTTTATATATTTTGAAGCAATGAATGAATGGCAGGATGTGGAAGGGTCATATGGATAGGGTGGTCACGTATTTGCCTGGGACAATTCTGGCTTATATTTTTGTCCTGGGAAGATTATTAATAATACCCTCTTTCTGTCTCAGAAATGTCTCCCTCTTTGGATGGTAAGTTAGATGGTGTATGCATAGTTCCCCTCTCTGCCTCCCTCTGCTCACATTCTTCTGCTCTCTTGAGACTTCCCAGTGTTTGAGAAGAAAACATGATAAGAGTTGAATAGCCAAATTGGTTTAGGTCTGTTCACAACAATGGTAGTCCAGACATGTGAGGACTACAAGAATCAAGGAAGAAGATATTTCTTCTTACTTTTAAATATAGGTTCCAATTTACTTTGGCCATCCTTTGGTCAGGGTGGTACCTCAAGTTTGAAAAGTTTTTGTCTTCACTTCTAATTGGAAATACTATATTATCCTTTGAAGGTTAAATTCCTTAAGCATGATGCAGTCTCTGTCCAATCACGTACTCCACGCTAAACAAAAGAATGACTTTTCTAAAAGGCAGATATAGCTATGCCACTGTCTTGCTTAATAATATTTCAGTGTCTCACTATCATCTTTAGAATTAAGCCTGAACTACTGAATATTATTATTTAAATCATTCAAATCATTTAAATCTCCAAGGTTCCATCTCCTTTACATTCAAATGTTCAAGTGTCTCTTCAATATCCCATTTGTATTCGTCCCACAGATACCTCAATACAGAATATGACGAACAGATCTGTCATCTTTTCCCATAGACCTGATCTTCCATCTGTGTTATTTCAGATGTCAGCACCACTATTAATCCATATTCAAATATCCAGTTGTTTTCCTTTATTGTCATTTCCCAAGGTAATCCTGCTGTGACAACAAACTCAGAGTGTGTACAGGCATACCTCAGAGATATTGCAGGTTTGGTTTCAGACCACCACCATAAAGCAAATATTACACACATTATTGGCTTCCCAGTGCACATAACAGTTATGTTTACATGATACTGTAGTCTATTAAGTGTGCAGTAGTATTGTCTTAAAAAACAATGTTAGTACATAATTAAAAAATACTCTACTACTAAAAAATGCTAACCATCACCTGAGCCTTCAGTGAGAAGTAATCTTTTTACAATATTAACCTCAAAGATCATGGATCACAGATCACTATAACAAATATAATAATAATGAAAAAAATTTAAATATTATGAGGATTGCCAAAATGTGATACGTAGACATGAAGTGAGTAAATACTGTTGGAAAATTGGTGCCAATAGACTTGCTAAACGCAGATTTGCCACAAACCTTTGGTTTGCAAAAGAAAAAAAAAATTTCTGTGAAGCACAATAAAATGAGGTATGCTTGTAGTCATTCATACGTAATAGCAGTTGATTTCCCATTCAATGTAAAGTCTTAAATGGTGGTACATATAGGCAGGGCCATCTCTTTCAAGAGGTGATTTAGAAACCAGTCACTTTCCATCTCAGGGTTTCTTTATCTTCTATTACTAGTGGGAAAAAAAAAAAACCCAAAAAACAAAAAACCATGGAGGATCAGGCATGGTAGGAGTGGCCTGGACTAGGACAGATTTTAGTAACACGGATATACCAAAGTCATGCAGTCCAGCTGAGTGCCTAGGAAGAGGAGGAAGTAGGTTTGGTGAAGAGCTGGCTCATAGTCTTTGCTATATTTCTTTATAATCACCACGCTGCCCATTCAACCTTCTCCCAACATCAATTTCATTTCTGAAGTATTTGTTGATTCTGTCTGTCTGTATGTCTCACTACTGCTGCCTATCATTGTCTCTCTCTATTACTGGAATAATAGTCTCCTAAATCAAACACATCAAATGAAATGTCCTGTTTGGATGATCTTCTCCAGAAAGCTTTCGCTGAACGTTCTGGCTCAGCTAAATGAACCTCTTTCTGTCTCCAAAGTACTCTGTTTTTATAATGTAATGCATAGTATCGTGTTTAAAATATTTGTATGGTCACCCTCCTTACTGCACTGTGAAATCTTAAAGGAGATGGATTCTTTTTTTTTTTAAATTTATTTATTTTTATTTATTTATTTTTTTAAGAACTTTTATTGAGATACAGTTAACATACAATAAAATGCATATATTTAGAGTGTACAATTTGGTATCCCAATCTCCCAATTCATTCCCCTCCAACCCTCCTCACTTTCCCCACTTGGTGTCCATGTTTGTTCTCTACATCTGTGTCTCTATTTCTGCCTTGCAAACCGGTTGATTTTTACCATTTTTCTATACTCCATATATATGTGTTAATCTATGATATTTGTTTTTCTCTTTCTGACTCACTTCACTCTGTATGACAGTTTCTATGTCCATCCATGTCTCTACAAATGTCCCAGTTTCATTGCTTTTTACAGGTGAGTTAATATTTCCATTGTATATATGTACCACATCTTCTTTATCCATTCATCTGTTGATGGACATTTAGGTTGCTTCCATGTCCTGGCTATTGTCAATAGTGCTGCAATGAACATTGGAGTGCATGTGTCTTTCTGAATGATGGTGTTCTCTGGGTATATGCCCAGTAGTGGGATTGCTGGGTCATATGGTAACTCTATTTTTAGTTTTGCAAGGAACCTTCATACTGTTCTCCATAGTGGCTGTATCAACTTACATTTCCACCAATAGTGCAAGAGCATTCCCCTTTCTCCACACCCTCTCCAGCATTTACTGTTTGTAGATTTTCTGATGATGCCCATTCTAACCAGTGTGAGGTGATACCTCATTGTAGTTTTGATTTGCATTTCTCTAATAATTAGTGATGTTGAGCAGCTTTTCATGTGCCTCTTGGCCATCTGTATGTCTTCTTTGGAGAAATGCCTACTTAGGACTTTTGCCCATTTTTGGATTGGGTTGTTTATTTTTTTGATATTGAGCTGGATGAACTGTTTATATATATTTTGGAGATTAATCCTTTGTCTGTTGATTCATTTGCAAATATTTTCTCCCATTCTGAGGGTTGTCTTTTTGTCTTGTTTATAGTTTCTTTTACTGTGCAGAAGATTTCAAGTTTCATTAGGTCCCACTTATTTATTTTTGTTTTTATTTCCATTACTATAGGGAGTGGATCAAAAAAGATCTTGCTGTGATTTATGTCAAAGAGTGTTCTTCCTATGTTTTCCTCTAGGAGTTTTATAGTGTCTGGCCTTACATTTAGGTCTTTAATCCATTTTGAGTTTATTTTTGTGTATGGTGTAAGGGAGTGTTCTAATCTCATTCTTTTACATGTAGCTGTCCAGTTTTCCCAGCAACACTTATTGAAGAGGCTGCCTTTTCTCCATTGTATATCCTTGGCTCCTTTGTCATAGATTAGTTGACCATAGTTTATCTCTGGGCTTTCTATCCTGTTCCATTGATCTATATTTCTGTTTTTGTGCCAGTACCATAGTGTCTTGATCACTGTGGGCTTGTAATAGAGGTTGAAGTTAGGAAGCCTGATTCCACCAACTCTGTCTTTCCTTCTCAAGATTGCTTTGGCTATTTGGGGTCTTTTGTGTTTCCATACAAATCATAAAATTTCTTTTTCTAGTCCTGTGAAAAATGCCATTGGTAATTTGATCGGGATTGCATTGAATCTGTAAATTGCTTTCTGTAATATAGCCATTTTCACAATGTTGATTCTTCCAATCCAAAAACATGGTATGTCCCTCCATCTGTTTGTGTCGTCTTTGATTTCTTTCATTTGTGTCTTATAGTTTTCTGAGTACAGGTCTTTTACCTCCTTGGTTAGGTTTATTCCTAGGTATTTTATTCTTTTTGTTGCACTGGTGAGTGGGATTGTTTCCTTAATTTCTCTTTCTGATCTTTCATTGTTGGTGTATAGAAATGCAAGAGATTTCTGTGTGTTAGTTTTGTATCCTGCAACTTTACCAAATCCATTGATGAGTGCAAGTAGTTTTCTGGTGGCATCTTTAGGATTTTCTATGTATAGTATCATGTCATCTGCAAACAGTGACAGTTTTACTTCTTCTTTTCCAATTTGGATTCCTTTAATTTCTTTTTCTTCTCTGATTGCTGTGGCAGGGACTTCCAAAATTATGTTGAATAGTAGTGGTGAGAGTGGACATCCTTGTCTTGTTCCTAATCTTAAAGGGAATGCTTGCTGTTTTTCACCATTGAGAATGATGTTTGCTGTGGGTTTGTCATATATGGCCTTTATTATGTTGAGGTAGGTTCCCTCTAAGCCTACCTTCTGGAGAGTTTTTATCATAAATGGGTGTTGAATTTTGTCAAAAGCTTTTTCTGCATCTATTGAGGTGATCATGCGGTTTTTATCCTTCAATTTGTTAATATGGTGTATCACATTGATTAATTTGCATATGTTGAAGAATCCTTGCATTCCAGGGATAAACCCCACTTGATCATGGTGTATGATCCTTTGAATGTGTTGTTGGATTCTGTTGGCTAGTATTTTGTGGAGGATTTTTGCATCTAAATTCATCAGTGATATTGGTCTGCAATTTTTTTTTTGTAGTATCTTTTTCTGGTTTTGGTATCAGGGTTATGGTGGCTTCATAAAATGAGTTTGAGAGTGTTCCTTCCTCTGCAATATTTTGGAAGAGTTTGAGAAGGATAGGTGTTAGCTCTTCTCTAAATGTTTGATAATACTCACCTGTGAAGCCATCTGGTCCTGGACTTTTGTTTGTTGGGAGATTTTTAATCACAGTTTCAATTTCATTACTTGTGTTTGGTCTGTTCATATTTTTTATTTCTTCCTGATTCAGTCTTGGAAGGTTATACCTTTCTAAGAATCTGCTCATTTCATCCAGGTTGTCCATTTTATTGGCATGTAGTTGCTTGTAGTAGTCTCTTATGGTGCTTTTTATTTCTGCAGTGTCTGTTGTAACTTCTCTGCTTTCATTTCTAATTTTATTGATTTGAGTCCTCTCCCTCTTTTTCTTGATGAGTCTTGCTAGAGGTTTATCAATTTTGTTTATCTTCTCAAACCAGCTTTTAATTTTATCGATTTTTGTTATTGTTTTTTTTTGTTTCTATTTCATTTATTTCTGCTCTGATCTTTATGATTTCTAATCCGTCTACTAACTTTGGGTTTTGTTTGCTCTTCTTTCTCTAGTTTCTTTAGGTGTAAGGTGAAATTGTTTATCTGGGATTTTTCTTGTTTCTTGAAGTAGGATTGTATTTCTATAAACATCCCTCTTAGAACTGCCTTTGCTGCATCCCATAGGTTTTGGATCGTTGTGTTTTCATTGTCATTTGTCTCTAGGTATTTTTGGATTTCCTCTTTGATTTCTGCAGTGATCTCTTGGTTATTTACTAGCATATTCTTTAGCCTCCATGTGTTTGTGTTTTTTAGTTTTTTTCCTGTAATTGATTTCTAGTCTCATAGCGTTGTGGTTGGAAAAGATGCTTGATACCATTTCAGTTTTCTTGAATTTACCAAGGCTTGTTTTATGACCCAAAATGTGATCTATCCTGGAGAATGTTCCATGTGCACTTGAGAAGAACGTGTAATCTGCTGTTTTTGGATGTAATGTCCTATAGATATCTATTAAATCAAGCTGATTTATTGTGTCATTTAAAGCTTGTGTTTTCTTATTAATTTTCTGTGTGGATGATCTGTCCATTGGTGTAAGTAGGGTTTTAAAGTCCCCCACTATGTTTGTGTTACTGTTGATTTCCTCTTTCACAGTTGTTAGCATTTGCCTTATGTATTGATGTGCTTCTATATTGGGTGCATATATATTTATAATTGTTATCTTTTCTTCTTGGTTTGATCCCTTGATCTTTATGTAGTGTCCTTTCTTGTCTCATAACATTTTTTATTTTAAAGTCTATTTTATTTGATATGAGTATCGCTACTCCAGCTTTCTTTTGATTTCCATTTGCATGGAATATCTTGTTCCATCCCCTCACTTTCCATCTGCATGTGTCACTAGGTCTGAAGTGGGTCTCTTGTAGACAGCATATAAATGGGTCTTGTTTTTGTATCCATTCAGCCAGTCTGTGTCTTCTTGTTGGTGCATTTAGTTCATTTACATTCAAGGTAATTTTTGATATGTATGTTCCTATTACCATTTTCTTAATTGTTTTGTTTTTGTGTAGGTCCTTCTTTTATGTTTCTTGCTTAGAGGAGTTCCTTTAGCATTTGTTGTAGGGCTGGTTTGGTGGTGCTGAATTCTCTTAGCTGTTGCTTGTCTGGAAAGCTTTTGATTTCTCCCTCAAATCTGAATGAGATCCTTGCTGGGTAGAGTATTCTTGGTTGTAGGTTCTTCCCTTTCATCACTTTAAATATATTCTGCCACTCCCTTCTGGCTTGCATAGTTTATGCTGAGAAATCAGCTGTTAACCTTATGGGAGTTCCCTTGTATGCTATTTGTTGTTTTTTCCTTGTCACTTTTAATAACTTTTTTCTGTCTTTATTTTTGTCAATTTGACTACTATATGTCTTGGCATGTTTCTCCTTGGGTTTATCCTGCCTGGGACTCTCTGCGCTTCCTGCACTTGGGGAGCTATTTACTTTCCCACATTAGGGAAGTTTTCAACTATCATCTGTTCCAATATTTTCTCAGGCCTTTCTCGCTCTTTTCTCCTTCTGGGGACCCCTATAATGCGAATGTTGGTGCATTTAACGTTGTCCCAGAGGTCTCTTAGGCTGTCTTCAGTTCTTTTCATTCTTTTTTCTTTATTCTTTTCTGCATCAGTGATGATCACCATTCTGTCTTGCAGGTCACTTATTCGCCCTTCTGCCTCAGTTAGTCTGCTATTGGTTCCTTTCTAGTGTATTTTTCATTTCAGTTATTGTGTTGCATATCTCTGTTTGTTCTTTAATTCTTCTAGGTCTTTGTTAAACTTTTCTTGCAACTTTTCGATCTTTGCATCCAGTCTTTTTTGAAAGTCTTGCATCATCTTCGCCATCATTATTCTGAATTATTTTTCTGGAAGGGTGCCTATCTCCTCTTCATTTAGTTGTTTTTCTGGCATTTTTATCTTGTCCCTTCATCTGGTACAAAGTCTTCTGCCTTTTCATTTTCTCTTTCTGTCACTGTGGTTTTCAGTTCCACAGAATGGAATACTGCTAATACTGCTTGATACTGCTGTCTGCCCTCTTGTGGAGGAAGCTATCTAGGAGGCTCCTGTGTACTTCCTGCTGGGAGGGACTGATGGTGGGTTGGGCTGGGTGGGCAGAGTTCAGTAAAACTTTAATCTGCTTGTCTGCCAATGGGTGGGGCTGTGTTCCCATCTTGTTGGTTGTTTGGCCTGAGGCTATCCAGCACTGGAGCTTACAGGCTCTTTGGTGGGGCTAATGGCGGACTCTGGGAGGGCTCACGCCAATGAGTACTTCCCAGAACCCCTGCCACCAGTGTCCCTGTCTCCTCGGTGAGCCATAGCTACCCCCACCTCTGCAGGCAACCCTCCAACACCAGCAGGTAGGTCTGGTTCAGTCTCCTGTGGGGTCACTGCTCCTTCCCCCTGGATTCTGGTGCAAACACTACTTTTTGTGTGCCCTCCAAGAGTGGAGTCTCTGTTTCCCCCAGTCCTGTGGAGGTCCTGCAGTTAAATCCCACTGGCTTTCAAAGTCTGATTCTCTGGGGATTCCTCCTCCCTTTGCTAGGCTCCCAGGTTGGGAAGCCTGATGTGGGGCTCAGAACCCTCACTTTAGTCGGTGGACTTCTGTGCTGTAACTGTTCTCCAGTTTGTGAGTCACCCACCCAGCATTTATGGAATTGAGTTTAATGTCATTGCGCCCCTCCTAAAGTCTCATTGCAGCTTCTCCTTTGTCTCTGGATGTGGGGTGTCTTTTTTGGTGAGTTCCAGTGTCTTTCTGTCGATGATTCAAGATGGATTCTTTTTAACTTAATATCTTCAATGCCTTGTGTAATTTTTGCGTCGATAATATGAAGTACTTATTTTAATTGAGAAGGAATGGATTGCTCTGCTGACATTACTGCTCCTGTGCGGGATGAAAAAAAGGAGTTCATTAAAATAGATGGTTTCTGGATGTTAACTTGAATTCTGAGTAAATTCTTCAGTTCTTATCTTTCATCTTTTGTCTCTGTTCTAAATGGTCTTAGTCCTTTTTCAAGCATTTTGACTTTATCTCTTACCTACCAGCCCAAGGAATCTTTTCTAGTCTCTAAGAAAGAAACTTTGTCCTTACTTCTGGTGTTTATCTTCATTGTCTCTGCTCAAGTCATTATCAGACCCGTATCCCTGAGTGATATTATGTCTATGATTTTCTTTGAAATATTTCAACGTGAACATTCTGTCCTGAGGTATGTGCTAGCCCCTTTAAGTTAGTCTTCAAAGACCTTCAGTTGGACTCATCTAAATATACAACCTAGGAGTAATCAGTTTATCTTTAATCAGACCCAGAGACCATCCTAAAAGTGTTTCAACTGTCTTTACCTCCCATCACGGTCAGAGATGTCTTCATTTTCATTATGAATGTTAGAAATAGGTTTTTATTGGTGAAAGAAATGACTCATTAATTAGCAGAATGGTTATTGGAAATGAGTTTTTATTGATGAGGTTATTAGATTGGCTGCAGTATTATAGGTGGTAGGTACACTTTTTTTCTTGCATAAGAGGAATAGAAAAACTGTCATCTGTTCTGAAGTCTGTGTCTTTTAGAATGGATCTCTAGGGGTAATCCATAAATGGTGCTATAATCCTGCTCCTAGTGGGAAGTTTTCTTGATCTCCTACTTAACAATGACTACATCTGATACTAGAATATTGTCACCTTTGTCTCAGATAAACCTTCCGTACAAGGTAATTTTAGAGTACAGAGAGGGACAGGAAGCTGAGACAGCTTCAAGTGTTCAGTGTGTGACTTTTGTGTGTGTGTGCTAGGTTGCCAGTAAACAGTGGTGTATGTGGTAAAATTTGGGCCGAGATTTACTTCTGTTATGCAGAATAGTCAGTTCTTAACTATTTCTATTACAAGCCCCCCAACTGAAGAGTATGTATATTCAGATTGAAGTAGACCAGTTTACAACACTAGGCATTTGAAATTCTAAAGTCAAGAATTGATCCTTTTTTTGTTTCTTCTTTGTCAACCTTTATTTAAGACAATTAATGAGAATTTCTAGACCCTTGAATGGGGAAGCAGTAGAAAATATAAGGAAATACCAAGAACACAAACTATTGCTTAATAATTTAAAACTATAACCCCAATACAAATATTTGCTGATATGTATCTTATAAAGACAACCTCCTATGTTATCTATTTGCCAGGTAAAATCATTTTAAATATTTTTTTATAAGTTAAAAGGTACAATAACTTATTCCAGTTCTCAACCTCTCCCAATTCTTTCTCTTAATGCTTGGATTTCTCAATCTCTCTAATAGGCACCTTTAAAGTCAGAAAATATATTTCTGAGGGATTCTCTCATTTATTTCCTTATCATTCTGAGAAATGTATAATATATGAGTGCTCTCACACCTATGGTTCAGGTTATGCCCTGCAAGCATTATGGCAACTGTTGTTTTATACTTGGCCTCCTTTACACATTCGCATTGCCTGCTTGGTCCCTGTAGACAGTGGAATTAGCATACTTGCTCAAGAAAGTTACCAGGCATTTCAAATATATTACAGTCATTTTAATTGTGAATTATTATTCATTTTTAATTTAAAATAAATACACTGTACAAGGTAGGGCAAGAGCTGAGATTGGAAAGTCACTGACTTTAGGTTCATATATATCTATTGCAGAGAATTCTTTTAAATACTATTCTCAGAACTGAAGAAAATCTTCCTATACATTGAACTTCCCAGCTGGGGAATGCCATACACCCCACCAGGCAATGCAAATGTTTTTTCATCATCATAGTTTTAATCTTGTATGCAATATCCTGGTATGTAATATTAGTGGTTTTTTCCTGATTTAGCAGAAGGTCATGGTTTGTGTTATTCCCTTAAACATTTAACATAAACTGAGCAACCTCCTCCTGCTGTTGGCATCAATTTAGATTTTTCATGCTCATTTCTGGTACGTGTGCTGCTAATGCACAAGGGATGAGAAAAGATTCAATTTCCTCATCTGTAAAATGAGGGTGATGTTATTAGGTACTCTCTAAGGTCCCTTCAAACTCTAAAATTTTATGGTTCTAATAATGTAAGTTTAAACCACATTAGTAAGAGTAATAGCTTTTCTTAGCCTAGTCTGTGGCACAGTTTTCTTAAGTGGCCTACTTTGCTTAGAAACAATCCAGTAAGCTACTTTTCTTACCCAGATTAAAGTGTGTTACTCTAACTCTCCAGTCCTGAGAGTCCAATGCTTTGTAGAATATTGAGAATATTATTTATATGTGTAGCTGATACCCCCCACCACAGTAAATAAGCCCCTTGAATGTAATTTGTCTAATTTACCTTCAGTTCTTATAAGATATTGTCTTGTCCCTAGTAGATGTTTAATAATGCCTGTTAATGAATGAATGAACATATAACTTTTGTATCTCACCATACAGTTTACAAAGTGTTCTCGTTGTCCGTTATCTAATATCACAGAAGTATGAAATGTTCAAGTTGAAGGGATAGCTCTAATCCATTGGTTCCCAAATGGGAAGATTTTGCTCCCAGTAGACATTTGGCAAAATCTGGAGATGTTTTTGATTGTCTTAACTGAGGGATGGGTGTTACTGGCATCTAGAAGGTAGAGACTAAATGTTGTATACAATTCATAGCATGGTCTCTACAACAAAGAACTATACATCCAATATGCCAATAATGCTGAGATTGAGAAACTACCCTCATTTTATGTGAACTATCTGAAATCCTGAGAAATCAAGCAAATTCAAGATAATTCTTCAATTCTAGTGCTTTTCCCTAACAAGTTGGCTCTCAATAAATCTTGCAAAGAAGATGGAGATATTTTCCCATTTCATAAGTGAGAAAACTGGAGGTCTGGAAAAAGTGATAGTCAGTGTCACACAAGTAGCAGGATTGAGAGCTGGGACTAGTGCATGTCAGCTCTGTATTTAGGAATATACTAGGTAGGTCCATTGTGACTCATAATATGCAAAGAAAGAAATTTCACAGTATTTTACTTTTTTCTAAAGGTCCTGGTCATCACTCGCCAAGCTAGGGGAAATTCAGTATCATCCATTATCAGCAATTTGCAATCATCAGACTATAGAAGAACTTCATGATCTATATAATCCTGGGAAAACTGGGTAGGCAGGTCTGCTTTTACTACAGAATGCCTGGAATGTAGAAAATACTCATTAAATAATTCAGTGAATGATGGTTACCTTCTGTTGTTCTTCAGCTTGTAGCTACTGCTCTTAAATTATTGTGCTTTACTACCTTAGGCATTGATTCTCTAGGAAAGCTGAGGTGTGGCTTCTTCTCAGAACATCACAACCCAAATAAGCACAAGATCATTCACAGAAATCTTTACTGAATGCCCACACATGACATTTAGTGACCAGTTCTCTTATATACCCATACAGGCTTTTCCATCAGAGGTCTTGCCTCTTCTGCAAGAATACACTAAGTCCGCAGCAGGGACTTAGTAGTGCAGAACCTATAACCCCTGATCCGTTCCCAGTCTAAGAGAAGCATAACCACTCAGTAACACGTTTCATTCTCTCTTCATTTTAGCTATTCCTGCCTTAACCCTCTTAGATAAATGCTTTTGAAAACAAGAGATCTGTTACCTCTCTCGTGAGGCAAGGGAAATCCAGATCTCAATGACACAGCCCTGGATAACGTCTTGGGATGGATGCTAGGAAAAGGGAATTTCCATTATTTTGCAGTGAACCCCAGCCCTCCACCTCCTAAAAAAAGGATGTGGCCATATCTTTGCCAGATTATTTTGTCACATTCATCTTTCAATAAATCATGGGAGAAATGAATTTAAAGAAATATCTTGGCAATTCAGGTTTTCTGTTTGTTTTTGTGTTTGTTTTGGTCATACTACTTACAAGGTCTACAAGCTTAAAGTTGTACTTCTATGTGTATAAAGCCTGACTGTATTATACCTATATCAGAGTCAAAAAAAATACTGTCTACATGGGTAGATATCTACTCTCAGACTGCGAAAGGAAGCTATACCGGCTTTCAAACTTCTTTAATGACAGGAAAAAAAAATAGTACAGGAAGAGTGATAAAGTCTGTGAAAAAATGTAAAGAAAAATTTTGGAGTAGGTGGTAAAGAAAAAAGGACTATTTCACAAATACTTAGCATTTCTATACACTTTGAATTATTAAGAAGCTTTTTTTTTATTAGACTTAAGGAAAATACCATTACAAGCAACCTTCCTAAAACTACATTAATGATATTTTCTTGAACTCTAAAGGTATCTTGGAGCAAGTATATTATATGTACATTTGCGGATAACCATATTTATCCTCAAATATTGAGAGAATGTCTTTCTTTGTAGACAAATGTTTTCTTGTGCCTTCATGTTTTTCTTTTTCTTAAGTTTCAATATATGATTTTTATATAAGAAATTATGTTAAGGGTCCAATACTTTAGATTATACTAATCAGTCTTAAAGCCAGAAATTATTTAATTCCTTATAAATTTATTTTAAAAATAATAATGTACAATTTCCCTAAATATTTTTTTTTTTTGTAAATCTTTCTAAGTAAATGTTTTTTCTATGCTTTTGTTCCTGTGTGTTTCTATAACTCAGGTGTCTTTTGTTTTGTTTTCTCTTCTGGCATTTTATACAGAAAATCTTTTTAAAGTGGGCAGTGAAGAAGAAGAAAATAAGAGAACATAGAAAGCACATTAGACGTGAATAACGTTCCATTCTGTCAACAATGTGATTCTTCTAATACTTTTCTAGGGCAAAACTGAAGTATTTAATGGAGGCATAATTATATATTATTGGCACTAGAAGCAAGCTGGTATTTTTCTCTTAAAATTTTATGATGGATACAAGTGGAGGGATAGTCAACAATAAAATAATACATTTTATTTGTGCACAGATCTCTTACCTATGCTTTGGTTGATAAGTACCTAGCATCAAGCACAAGACGGGCTTCAAGTAACCATAGATTAAATGACAGGCAGGCAAATTTTTTTCTTTCTCTGTTTCTCCCAGAACATATCACTAAAGTATTGATTGCTCAGTACCTACCAAGATATCAGGCATATTATCTCACAGGCAATATGTTAAAATGCTTTATTTCAAAGGCAGTAAAATTTTTTTCATCAATAATATTTCTTTTAATAGCCTTTATCCTTATATGTTCATATCATTAAAAAATCCAGTCTTTCACATAAGAGTGAAGATTCCTTAAAAACTGTGTTTTATATGCATTATCTTTGAAAAAGCAAGGGCAGCAGAGCTATAGTTCCATGGTTTTTGTAGGTCCTATGCATGATCCCAAAAGCTGTACAGTTATATGGATCCTTCAGTTTATTTACAACCTGCCTCTTGTGATATCTTTTTTGGTAACAGATACGTAGCACAACTTTTCTTAATTGAAAATTTCAATTTAACATAACTTAAAAAACATTTAGAATTTGCATTTCAAAATAATGCAGTAAAGTCATTAAGATTTCTCTTTTAGCTATCCCAGTTTTAACTGGCAGTTATCTCAAGATAGATACTGAACAAAAGCTCAGACATGCATGCATTAGTGATTCAGTAAGGTTTTTAAATAAAAATTGTTGGTATGTTGCCCAGCTTTTACCTCCCTGCTCACCCTCACTTTCCTATCTATATTTCAATTTTTTCAGGCAGTCAAGCCTTATCCACTCTTATCTAGTCCAAGTCTCCACTATCCAAGGGAAACCCCTTGGTACAGGAACCCAGGCCCACACCTATTTTAATGGGGAATTTTCCTCCTGTCAAGATGTTAGTTCAGGAATGGGCACATGCTTCTACATGAGTCAGTGAGCTTCAAGGGAACATTTACTGGAGGCATCTGCCAGTAATAGTACTCCACTCTTAAGGGAGAATTATTGGACAAGATGTTTTCTCTTTATATCTGGGTATTGCTGCATGTAGATATCAAGCCTCTATATGCAAAGGCAATCTTGCTACTGGTCAGAGAACAGAGGCAGTAGGCAGAGGAAGACAAATCTAAGAGCCTTCAAAGAAATAAAAATTACTCCTTGCCTTGTCTTTTTGTTTGTTTGTTTGTTTGTTTGTTTTTGGCTGTGCAGTGGCATGCAGGATCTTAGTTCCCCCTCCACGGATGGAACTCACGCCCCCTTCATTGGAAGTGTGAAGTATTTAAAAAACAAAAAGGTGCAGTTTCAATGTATTTTTGACTAAGTGTGGACTTATTAATTTTTCATTATATTTTAAGAGGCATATTTTTAATCTTTGGTCTGTGGCTAATATATATGTCTTAACAGAATATAATTGAGATTTATGCTAAAAAATAAGATAAAAACTTATTAAATCATGTCTAATTTGAAACTTTTTTCAATCACATAAGCCAGTAATTTTCCTTTATTTTTTGAGTCAGTCTGAGTTGAGTTTAGAATTAAAGTGACATCTAAAGTGGAACTTGTGGGAATTTGTAACTTGTCATGATATTTCCCTGTGCTTAGCTGAATTAATTTTGTCATTGGTTATTAAATGGATTTTCCGAGAACATATAACAATGTTAATTGTTGTTGAGGGCAGCATTGCTGCGTGTCAAACTGAGGATGTTGGACTTGGGAGCCCACACTGGGGTGAATGCAATAGTTCTGAAGATAGGGCAGGGCTGGCTTCATGGGCATGCAACCTATAGGGTTTAGAAGAACTCCATACTTGGTTTAATGCTTTGCTGTCATCATCTAGAAATTCTTAATTTTTTTTTTTAACAAAAGGGTCCCACGTTTTCATTTTACACTGAGCCCTGCAACTTATGTTGCCAATTCTGCACAGGTTGCTACCTAAGCTCTTGTTATTCTAGGTGGAACACAGATATATGTCTTGATAGGTTGAAACAGGAAGATCTCTATTTTTTAAAAAATGTAGTCAGTTGGGAAATGACAGGAACTGCTTCCTTGCGATCATGGCTTGAGGAAGAGAGAAGCTTGCTGATTTAACTACTGATCTTAATAATAAGATTTTTCATGTTCTTACCATTCAGAGCCCATATTGGGCTCAGAAACTGAGGTTGTCTGAGGTGAATATTTTTCTCTGAAAGACAGAGGAATCCAAGAAGAGAGAATCAAGTAGGTCATTAAAGAATCATTTAGAATATATAATTTTGCAGTTTAGGACAGTCTATATTGTGGCATGAGAAAAGAACCTGAAAATTTAATCTGTTTTTTAGCTAAATTTTGCCTTGACAAAGACTCAGTTTCTCTAATTAAATGTGTGTGTATGCATCTTACATTTGTAAACCGATAGTTTTAAATGGACAGTGTCTAAAAGTACACTATGGAGATTTTCCCATTAAAAAAGTGGGTTTTAATGGGTATGGGTAGTGGGCCAAATGGTAACCCCAAAGATATGTTCATAACCTAATCGCTAGAACCTGTGAGTATTACTCTATATGGCAAAAGATGAGATCAAGGATCTTGAGAGGAGGTGCTTATTCTGGAGTATCCAGGCGCCCTAGATGCAGTCACATGCATCTTTGTAAGAAGAAGGCAGAGCAAGTTCTGACACAAACAGAGAAGACGGCAATGTGAAGATGGAGCAAAGAGATGCTGCCACAAGTCAAGGATTGATGGCAGCCATCAGAAGCTGGAAGAGGCAAGAAGCAAATTCTCCCCTCAAGCTTCCAGAGTGTAGTCCTGATGACACCTTGATTTGCACTCAGTGAAACTCATTTTGGACTTCTGAACTTTTGGCCTCCAGAAGTATGAGAATAAATTTCTATTGTTTTAAGCTACCAAACTTGTGGTAAATTTATGGCAGCCGCAGGAAACTAATACAGTATGCTATTGCTAATGACTCACAATGATGAAATTTAATGTTTTATGTAAAAAAGGATAAATTGTTGATAAGGTATGGGATAGGTATGGTAGATGAATGAAAGTTACTATTAAAAGGTCAATACCTTGCAAGAAGCCTGCACATTCTAAAAAGCATCCATTTTAAAGTCCAGGACTTATACGCTTAGCTTTGCTAAAGGTGAAATGTGTACCACGTTCTCAGTTAAGGGATCCAGTCCAACACCAGAAGCTAATCATGACTCACTGGCAATGGCAAAAAGCTTATTAGATGTAGTAAGTGTTTTCAGGATAGCTATACAGAAAATTGATAGTTATTAATATTTAATGATTTGTTTCATGCTTGGCAGACTACCCACTGGATATAGAAAGTTCACCCACAGAATAGTTTTTTCTCTTGAAAATATTTTTGTTGTTTTGTATGTGGGTAATGGAATAATTTTTAACCAAAAAATTTGAAGCCCTGATTTTGTATAGACATAGCTAGTCTGAAATATTTATATCAGTATCCATTCTTACAACCTCAAATAAATAGACATAATTAATTTAATATTTAGATTTCACTTTATTGCATCATGAAATTGAAATGATTAAGATATCATAAAACCCAATATATTGTTTTTAAACTGCACATAAAAAGAAGTAACTGATAATTGGGAAAATGCAGGATTTCTTTTCAACACTATCGCAGTTTATATAACACAAATGCCCTAGCCATTTAGGTGATTTTTCACATTCTTTCACACCTTATCAAATTGTTCTTTTAGCTAGTCTATTTGCTATGAAACTAAACTTATTTCTATGTATATTGCTGCAGTTCTATCAGTCTTTTCTTTTTTAAATTATAAAAGTGGTAATTGCAGATATTCCTAAGATATCAGGGGAAATAATATTCAGATAGTGAAATGGGAAATAAGACAATAGGTTCAAATAAATATCTACTTGGTAATACCTTAAAAGAAAAAAAAAATTAGTAAGTATTTATTGAGCATCTAAAGTATGTTGGCAACAGAGATAAAGAAATGAACTAGAAATGAACAAATCACTGCCTTAAAGTTCACAGAGCAGTGAGTGGTTGTGGGAGAGGTGAAGAGGGTCAACCAAACCAGTATAGACGCTTGGGTTACCTCCCTGATATTGTTTCTTACCACACTTTTCTCACACATCAGGCATGCTAACCTCCTTTCTTTTCCTCAAGTATATCAACTATATTCCTTCTTCATCACTTTGGTAACTGCCATTCCTATGCCTGGAATGCTCCTTTCCCGGGTCTTAGGTCAGGTTCTCCCATAGGTAGACCCAGAGCCAAGGATTCAGGTACAAGTAATGCATTGTGGGAAGGAAGACCCTGGGGAGATGTTCTTCCCCACTGGAGCATGAATTGCATCTGAACAAAGGTACTGGACTTTTGTATCCTCACACCATTCAGTAATTGGCTTTGGATGCCTGAAGGAGAGGAAGGGGTCAGTAAACATGATCTCACCAGCACTTGGCTGTCTACACCTGAGGTGTGACAGTGTAACTTATAATAAGAAATATATATTTGGTATTCGTTACTAGTCCCTGTTCCTGGCACAGAGTTGCTAAAACCCTTGGAATTTCCTAAATGATAAGTGTGATAAAGGTGCCTTGATATTCACAACAAACCTTGTTCCACCACATCTGAATTCATGTTAATGAGGTGACTTTTGGAAAGTAGGGCTTGAGGCTGGTCATCAGAGGAACCAACCATATAAATTAGAGGGTTATAACTTTCAGTTCTACCAACCTCCAGGGACGGGAAAGAAGCTGGAGGTTGAGTTGAAGCACCAATGACCAATGGTTTAATCAATCATGCTTATGTAATGAAGCCTCCGTAAAACCCCAAAAGGATGGTATTTGGAGAGCTTCCCGGTTGATGAATATGTGGAGATTCAGAGTGGCTGGCCAGAGAGCATGGAAGATTCGACCCCCTTCCCACATGCCTTACCTTATGCATCAATTCCATCTTGCTTATGCATCTCTTCCATCTTGCTTATGCATCTCTTCCATCTTTTAGTAAGTAAAATGTTTCTCTGCATTCTGTGAGCCATTTTAGCAAATTGTTAGAACCAAAAGAGGGAGTCACTGGAATGCCAGTCTATAACCAGTTGGTCAGAAGCACAGGTGACAACCTAGACTTGTGACTGGCATCTGAAGTGGTGGTGAGCATAGGGTGGGGAGCAGTCTTATAGGACCTTAAGCTATGGGATCTGATGGTATCTCCAGGTGGATTGTATCAGAATTGAGTTAATTGCTTGGTGATGTGGGGAAACATAGGAATTGGTGTCAGTCTGGGAGAAGGTCTCTGCTATAAGCCATATATGATAAAGTGCTACGAAGCTGGGATCTGGGCCCGGATCCAAGGACACTATGCAGGTCTGCAGGGCACACACTCTCACTGCCTCTGGTCTCTGCTCTACATCTCATAGAGGATTTCTTTTATTCCCTTGCTAAATGTACCTGCTCATACTTTTATAGATTTACCTTGCTTTATGTTTTCACAATGGTGCTTTTTGGGGAGGAGGAAATTTTCCTCTGTCCTTTTAGGTTCTTCTACTGGTCTGAGATTAGATTGACATGAGACAGATTAACAGGAGAAAAATGAAACTGAAGTTGAATAACATATATACATGGGAGAGACAAAGGAAAGCTGAGTAACTTGCCAAAATGGCTGAAACCCTCATTATACTATCTTCACAGCTAAAGTCTAGGGAGGATGTTGGGGGTAGTGGTTTGGAACTTCAAAGCGGGGCAAGGCAATTCACATGGAGATAGAAAAGCAAGTGTTTGGTAAATAAATATTTGCTGGTCCATGAAGAGACAATAGGACACAGAGAGAAATTTTAACAGATTTTGCGAGGTTCTTTCCTGTCTACAATCCCTAGTTCATACTATAGTTATCTATAATGATACCTCCCTTCCTGGAATAGATCCTCTATCTACATTCTTTCATGCAGTTAAGGGGAAGGTCAAAGGTTCTTCCTGAGTCTTTTGGGCCTTAAAAATAATCAACTTAAATTAATCCTCATGCCAAAGAGGCATATTTTGGGGTGGCAAAATTTGCTCCCTTACAGACTCATATAATCTATGGCATTATTTTAAAAATTTATTTTTTTATTTTCTGTGTCCCCCATCCCTGCCCCACCCCGAAGCTCCTTACACACACATACTGTAATATAAGCTCCACAAGGGTAAGGATTTGTTTTCTTCACTGTTGTATATGCAATGCCTAGATCAGTCTTTCTAAAAATTGTTCAAAAATAATTGGTGGATGAATAAATAAATGGACTGTGGTGGCACAGAAAGTGGCACATAACAGTTTTGAGGGTAGATTCAGTGTTGTTACAGAAAATTTACAAGCTTCTTCTGAGTTTAAGAAATCAGAGAGGAATAATAAGTAGCATATTTAACTTTACAGAGAAATAAGAGACACCATAGGACTGTAAGTAGTCTGGCATGGGTGGAGTGTAGGACTCATCAACTCATCATCCATCTTATCCATAAGTATTTATTGAGTATTCATTACATAAAGATACCCCTGTACTCAAAGCCAGACATGGTCAGTCTCTATCATCTTGAAGCTTAACTTGTAGCAGAGCAGATATTTTCCACTAATCATTATGTTAATGAAATTTGTAAGGCAGTGAGGACTATATAGGAGGGCTTTTGATGAGAATAACAGAAAGAACTAAACAAAGACTGAATATGGGGATGTTTAAGAAAGACTTGCATGAAGAAATGTCATTTAAAAGGAGTATTTTCACAAGTGCTAGGAATAGAGCAGTAAATAAAAAAGACAAAGGCTGTCCTCCTTTAGGGCTTGTGTTCTAGTGTGATGAAGGACACAATACATATATAAGCAAGTATAAGTCTGTAGCGTGGCAGCTGGTAATAATTCCCATGGAGGTACACAAAGCAGAGGAAGTGAGATAAGGAGTCCAAGACGGTGGGCCTTAGCTTGCTTTATCACTTAGTCTTGTAGGAGAAGACTCATTGATGAAGTGACATTTGAAGAGAAGATAAAGTAATACCCCATGATTGAGGGACCATGATAAAAAACCCAGAGGTGGGATATGCTTAATGTATTTGAGGAAACAGCAAGAAGGCCAGTGTTGTTGAACTGAGGGTGAGGAGAAAAACTGCAAGAGAGTAATTGAGTCAGAGAGGAAGTAGAGATTTGTGAGCTATTATAAAGGCATTAGCTTGTAGTCTGAGTGAGACAGAACATTCTGAGTGGAGGAAAGACATCTGGCTTATTTAAAAACAGTTTCAAGCTGCTGTGTTGAGAATGTTGGCGAAAGGATAGGAACAGAGGACTGCTTAGAAGGCTATTGTCATAGTCCAAGAAAGAATTGATGGACAGGGTTTGGCAGTACAAGTGGTGAGTAGAAAATAAATCCTAGAGCCAACAGAAGTTGCTTGCCAATAGAGGAGTCAAGGTTATCTGCAAGTTTTTGGCTGGAGCAACCAGAAGTACGAAGTGACCATCTATTGAGATGGAGAAGGTAAAGGATTTCAGGTAGAGATCAGGAGTTCACTTTGAGGCATGGTTTAAGTCTGTATTAAGTCCAAAAATTAAGACTAAAAGAATTATCTGATCTTTAAACAGAGGTCAGGACTACTAATAGTAACGTCCGGGGAAGAAACCCCAGCTGGGAACACAGTGTATCTCAAGGACCAATGGCAGAAGATTATGTAAGTACATTATGTACTTGCTGCTTAGTCCTTGTGCCCCAGAAGTTAAATGCCCTGAGACAGCCTAGACCTCTAGCAGGGTTCAGTGATTGGCATGTCATATGTGTAGGGGGTGGGCCATGGTAGGGATGGATTGTCCTTTCTGCATTCCTCCAGCGCCAAGACACAACTGGTATTGAAATTGGATTGATATTGTTCAATTTTATTGGAAATACAGAAAATCTGAGGCAGGCCAGAATGAAATGGATCTAGTGTTAACACATAAACCAGGACTTTTGACGGCAGTACAATGGGAGGATTTGGTAAAGTACATGTGATAGGCATGGAGATGTTCCTTATATCATCCTACATAGTTTAAGCTTTTTAAAAAGTATTTTCTAAAAAAATACAAAACCGTTTGACTTGAGATGTTTTCAGATACACACACACACACACACACGTTTTGTCTTTTGAAAAGTAGAGAGAAAAACTTCTATATCTATGTTTTTTCAAATCATATAATATCAATGAATTATTTTCTTGTCAGTTCTCTACTTTTATTTCTTTTTATTTTAACATATCTTGGGTCACTAAAAATGTACCATGTTTTGTTTTTCTAATATAAAAAAGTCATGCGTATGTGTATAAGCAACAGTCTTCACCAAAGTTTTTCTTTGCAGTGCCAACCATATCTAATTCTCTTAGCTGTTCTCATCTTACAGTTGCCAGTGTCTACTTACTAGGATGCTGGTTCTTTATTTATTTGGTCATTAGCTACAAAGAATGAGATTTGGCTTATTTATATAATACTCCCACTTTCCCTTCCTCTCATCCCCAGTATATTTTTATCATTATTTTAATTTCTTAATTTGTCTTTCTATCTTCAAAAAAATCTGAATACCTTTATTTTGTGTTTCACTAACTCAAGAGAGTTTCATCTCTTACTCTGAAGTAAGAGGTCATTAATTTTCTTCTGTAAGGACAAATACAGATTAAAAATAAGAGGCTTAATTCTCCCAGTTGAATATAAGGGAAGAGCTTTTCTCACCGCCTTCTATTACTCAGATCATTTACTTTTTTTTTTGTCTTGCTTCTCTCAGGTATTTATTTATTTCAGATCATTTACTTTTTTTTTTTTTAGGATTTTATTATTTATTTATTTTTGGCTGCATTGAGTCTTTGTTGCTGCACACAGGCTTTTTCTAGTTGCAGAGAGTGGGGGCTTGTCATTGTGGTGGCTTCTTTTGTTGCGAAACACGGGCTTTAGGCTTGGGGGCTTCAGTAGTCGCAGCAAGCAGGCTCAGTAGTTGTGGCACACGGGCTTAGTTGCTCTGCGGCATGTGGGATCTTTCCAGATCAGGGTTCAAACCCGTGTCCCCTGCATTGGCAGATGGATTCTTAACCACTGCACTACCAGGGAAGTGCCAGATCATTTACATTTGATCACTGGCAGTTGTAAGCACTTTGTCCTCTCTTTGAAATGTATATAATCTGCTTGGAAGACTAGTTTGGACTTTTGTAGGCTTGTGACCTAGGAATGTCTTTCTCAAGCACCTGGTAGCCATCTTTTTGAAATGTAATGATCCGTATCTCTCAGTTTTTGTGTCAAGGTAGGAGTGTAACTTCAGTGAGCACCTTTCTCCAAACTGCACAATGGTCTACTACCATAAAGATGTGAGAAGTTGTGGTTTTCCCCTCAAAGCCAATTAATTAACACATCGTACCAGGTAAAGTTAGGATGAATTATGTGTTACAAATGGTACTGTCTCATCCTCTCCCTTGAGGACTAAGTTATTTATCTTGAAAACATGTATGTAGTGGGTTGTATCTCTTCACCTCTATAGGAGGGTGAGATTTCTTTTTGTTTTTTCATTCTCTTCATGGATTGACTATGGTGCATATTACATTCGGGGTTATTACTTATTCAATAACAAAAGTATGTGTGTGTGTGTATTTCCTACTGCCTTTGTGGAGAGGTTTCTAAGTTTGGAGAGCATTTTGTTTTTAATTATATTTTTCAAAACTTCCTATTGAAGTTTTCTCCTTTCTCTACTTAATTTCCATTATGTATGACCTTACCTCTGTATTGTGAGGGTTGATAACAGTTATATTATCTTAATAATCATAATGAAATCTTCTGTGCTTTAAATATTTGTTGATTATTTCAGTTAAAAAATCTATTAAGTGTCTTCATTATTGTGATTGTGTAAATAATATTCACAGCAAAGCACAGCTCACTGATTTTTTTTTGTGCTTAAAAATACTTATTTAGAATTTGGAATTGTCATTTTCCCCCTACTTACATAGCCTCCATTTTCCAAAATTCTCCATTCAGTCTTTCTGTAAAGCTTTACTCACATCCTCCCTTTCAAGGCCCCACGTTTTCCTGCTCTGATCTGACTGCCAGCTCCACAGAACTGCTGCATGTCCCTCAAGCTGGATCATGCCTTTCCTGTTTCCATTTTTCCTCTTTTTGGTTTTCTCTCTCATTTTCATTGGATTTCACCCTTAATATGTTCTAAAGAAGCATGTCTGGAAGGCTAATCTACTGAGTCCTCTCATGTATGAAAATACCTTTATTCTAACCTAATATTTAATTTACATTTTGGTTGCAAGGTTCTAGATTACATACAATTTCTCTTAGATCTTTGGAAGCGTTGTCCCATCTTCTTGTATCATTCTGTGTTCCTGCTGAGAGAGCCATTCTCCTTTGTAGTTGCCTTCTTTTTTTTTTTTTTTTTTTTTTTTTTAATTCTTGGGGAGATTTTAGGTTTTTTTAAAATTTCTTTGGATTTTGAACTCTCCCTTCTGATTGATGAGAAATGGGCTTCCTTTACCCCCATTATTTGCTAGTTTCAGTACAGATTCTTTAATTTTGGTGACTAGTCTCTTATGCTTCTGCTTTAGAAAACGTTGTGTGTATGTGTCTGTATTTTTATGTGTGTGTTTGACAATTTCCTCCCCTTAATATACTCTCTTATCTCTTTTTAGAATTCATATTATAATATTACTGGATCTCCTGGGTTGATCTATTACCTTCATTGTCCCTCATATTGTCCAACATTTTGATGTTTATTGTCCTTTCTGGGAGAGTTTATTGATTTCCAACACTTGTATAGAAATTTTAATTTTGGAAAATACACTCTTCATTTTTAAGAGCTCAGTCTTAGTCACTGAGTTTCTGTTTTATAGCATCCTTTTCTTCTTATATGAATGTTCTAAATCATCTCTGAGGATACCAGTGTGAAGTTCTATCTTCTCCCTTTGTTTTTTTCTTTTTTCTTTTTTTTTCTGTTTATCTTGCCTCTTTCATTTTAAAGAATTTCATGAAAGTCTGACAGTTCTGATGTCACTCACAGTTAAGGGTAAGACATTTAAAAACTGTTGAAGTTATCTTGTCAAATGGCAAGTTGCACTTTAGACAGTAGAGTGAAGACCAGCTATTAATATAGACACATCTAAGTTCTTACGTAGAGAAGAGTCTTTCCTCTGGAGCCCTTCAATTCCACTAGAGAAGAGCGGCCTACCCTAGAATTAGGATCTTGTCTGCTCAGTATTATGAATGGTGCTGGGGTATGGGGGTGATTTTTCCATATACAAACTCTCAGTTAACACCATTGTTTTTCAGTTCCAAATCTGTCTTCTGTCTGACATGACGTTTATAAAGTGAAAGACTTTGAAACAACTTCTGCAACTGTCTCAATCCACAGCTCAGTTGTCCTCTTCATGTACAGCATTTGAGTTACTTGTGTTCTCTGCTCTGCTTTCACTGAGACTTCTCTCTTACCTTTCTGTCTTATAGATATATATATTGATATATCTTATCATACTAGGAATAGCCAGTCACCAGTTTTTTTCATTGTTGTGAATTCACATCAGTTTTAATTCCTTTATTCTCATTTTAATAGCATTACAGAAGAAAATAATGTATGTGATCAGAGTTCCATTTTAAACCTGCATTCTTTCAAATTTCTTCTTTAAATCTTTGACAAAAGCGAAGGTACCAATTACAATCACCTATCCATTCATCAAGACAATAATTTATACTTTAAAAACAAACATAACAATAAAAAAAAGCTTGCTGCAAGAAGAAAATTGTATCCAATAAATAGAGCTGTGGTTCTGACTGATGACTCAATGGATTTTCAAGGACTTGACAAATAGACCCTCTTTGTATTCACTGCTACAAGATAAATGTGGTTTGCTTCATTTCATACTTGTAATTATTTCCTCCCTTCTAAAAATCAGTACTACTTTGTTTCTTAGGCCACTTTATTCCTTGAGCTACTTGACGACTGGGGCCATGTCATTTCCTTTTATATCTTTGATGTTTACCACAGATTCCAGTTTTTAAATACATTCCATAAAATCTTGTGTTTCAGTTGCTCATCCCACCACCCTTTGTTTAGTGAAATTAGATCACGAGGAAAAGTGATCCCAATCTGCTTCACCATCATGGCATTTCTCCTTCATTTTAAAGGCATATTGACTTAGCAGATTTAATTCTAAATTCTTATAAAGGATAATAATCTGATTTATTAAATTTAATACATAAAATATGGCAGCACCAAATGTCACTCTTTCCCAGTCTCTCTCTGAATATCTATAACTAGATGAGATATTAGGCTCTTTTTAGGTTGAGTATGTAGGACATTTATAAAACATGGTAGTTCAGGGCAAAGGTAAATAATCCTGCTGGCTCTCAGCGTGTCATCAGAGCAAGCAGGTTGTGTACCACGTCAATCCCGCCAGAGAAAGATTTATTTTTCTAACAGCATTTAGGAAGAGAGGTTAAAAGCTATAGCATGGCACAGATGAAAATGGGAAATTTAAGAAGGAGTCAACAGAGACAGAGTTTGGAGCTGTGGAAGACGGAACACTGAATTCATTTGCTAGGGCTGCTGTAACAAAGTACCGCCAAGCTAGTGGCTTAAACAACAGAAGTTTGTTGTCTCATGGTTCTGGAGGCTAGAAGCCCAGGATCAAGGTGTTGGTGAGAGCACACTGAAGGTGCTAGGGGAGGATCTGTTCCAGGCCCTATTCCTCACTTGCAGTGATTTGTTGGCAGTCTTCGGCTTATTGTTCCAATCTCTGTTGTCCTGTTTACATGGCATTCTCTCTCTGTGTGTCTGTCTCTAAGTTTGACCTTTTTATAAAGATACCAGTCAAATTAGATTAAGGGCCCACTTTATTCCAGTATGACTTCTTCTTAACTAATTACCTAGACAAAGACCTATTTTCAAATAGGATCATGTTTTGAGGTATTAGGATTAGGACTTAAATTTATGAATTTTAGGAGCTCACAATACAACCCATAACAAGCCTATACAATGAAGAATAAATTCTAGGAGGGTACTGGAGGGTTTATAATCATAAGAACAGTTGGGAGCTTGGGCCGCAACAGGAAGAGGGACATCTTAAGTCTGAAGGGCCAGGAACAAAAGAATGTTGCAATGTGAAGAATTTTTTTTTTTTTGATTAAAGGAAATGAGAAATTCAAAGTTCATGCCTGGAATTCTGCAGTGTGAAGATGGAATCTGTTAGGTAGAAGACCATGAGAATAGTGGCTAATTCATATCAGAACTTTGGTGCTTCGCCTACTTTGAAGAATTGGTAAATATAGCAGGTAAACGACAACAAAGTAGAAGAAATAGGGGATAAGTTGTCTTTCTGTTGCAACAAATGAGTTTGATTTCAGATTAGACACCACCACCCACCTACCCCCCCATGGAGGACAGCCATTATGAGGCTATAATTTACCACTGGTTGATTAAAATAACTGGCCTGAGGTTTTTGTTTGACAATTGGCAGCATTTTGAGAAAAAGGTATGCATAAAGGGTGAGTTAAATGGGGTTAAGCTGACATGCTTTCTGATTGGAACAAAATATCCTCAGTGTGAATATTTATGTAAATACACTGTAAAAGTCAGTGAAACCCATCTGTTGTCCATGTCTGCAGCTGCACACAGAGGAGGATACTCTTATTGTTTGATTTGCAGTAAGTTCTCACCTTTCTTTGCCTTGCAATTGTACATATAACAACCAGTTTATGTAATTTTATTTTTTATTTGAATTATTATTATGACTCTTTTCTGATTGCTATAGAACCTCAAAGTTTCTAAATTTTTGCTTAAGAAACAGAAAAATCTCTGTCTAAATAGACTAATATACTTGTCCTATTCTTAAAGAAACTTGTGCTTGTACTGTTGGACCAAATCCATTTATGATTGAGGTGAAATAACCCAGTGACAACCAAATGATGACTTGGTAGAGAATTTTTTTTACCTTATCAAAGCAGTGCTCACCAACATTCATCTTCCTATAACTCCAGCCAAAGCCTTCACTGTCTCAGAAGCCAGACTCTGCACCTGATTTTATTGACTGCTTTCCATAATCACATTTCCCTTTGTTCAGTCCACCACTGTTTGGTCTTTTCCTTTCTTCATCCTTATTAGCAAGAATTGTTCAAAAGCATGTCAATAAACACTAAGTTTATTCTTAATATTCATAACTCTGTCCTTTGAATTTTCTCCAGTGGATCCACCATTTGCATTGCCTTTAATCTCCCACTTTGTTCTTTTCTCTGGTCTACTATATTTGATTTGCAGTCACTAAGAAGTTATTTATATTCAAGAATTATGGTGCAAGGAAACTTGAACTAAAATCTTCCTAGTCATGAAGTCTGGCTATAAGACTAATAGAGTTATATCTTTTTAAAATATTAAAATCAGATTCATTCTTTTTTATCACTTATCTTGATGTAGTCTAGAAATCAATCCTTGAGTCAAAATCCAGTGCTTCTAGTAAGAATAGCAGAGTCCATGCACTTAAATTCCCTTCCTTGAATCATTTGAAATAGAAAAAAAAATACAAAAAATTAAGAAACCACTGACTAGTAGATTATGAAGAGTATGAAATTTAGACTAAACCACTGAGATGTGGCAAGCAAGTGCCAGATCCTGCCATAGTATGACATTTCTCTCTCTCTCTCAAAAGAAAAAGAGAGGTCAGCAAAACCATATCCATAAAGTATCCATAAGCATATAAGTATGCTTCTGGGCAGGTGTGTGCACGTGCGCACATGCCTGCGCACACACACACATACACACACAGCAGGAAGAAAAAAAGCAAGAAAAGGAAAAAAGAAATGTAAGGTTCTGGGAGCAGACCACCATAAAAAAGACAAATAGCTTGAAGTTGATGTTATGTGGCAGAAGAGACACAGGAATGTGAAACGTAGCCATGTGCTGCTGACTGCAATTACCTAAGCAGAAATGTCTTGAAAATTATTAAAAACAAACAAAACCAACACAGATGTAGAGAACAAACATATGGGCACCAAGTGGGGAAAGCAGGGAGGGTTGAGGGGGAATGAATTGGGAGATTGGAATACCAAATTGTACACTCTAAATATATGCAGTTTATTGTATGTTAAATGTATCTCAATAAAAGTTCTTAAAAAATAAAAATAAAAATAAAAACAACACAAACAAAACCAAAACACATATAGCCACTGAGATCCACACTGGCCTCAAGGGTGTAAGAGTTAAATTCTGAGGTGAGAGCCTTTGGGACTTCATTCTTCTGAGTACCAAGGAACAAATAAAATTTAGTGACAAAAGATGAAAAAATAGTAAACCTGAGTTGGAGCTGCTCAGTTCACTTAGCGCATCAACGATTCTGCTGCCCCCAAGCAAATACAAACTCAAAAATGATCATAAACCAACAATCTCCTCTCCTACAACTCAAATACCAAGGATACAGTTAAAATAGTGCCTAGTCATGAAGTCAGGGATACCGAAGCCTTAGTTTTCATGGGAAATAGCCATGCAAATATAAGTAGTAGAAAGTATCCAAATCAAATCTACCTATAAATAATTTTAAGAAAGTGAAGAAAATGGATAAAATAAATGAAAGGTAGATCTCGTAACAGGCATTTGGAAATATATTACTCCAGAAAAATCAAAGAATGCTTTAAATAATAAGAAAAATGTTAAAGAAATTAAAAGGATTGTGAACTTGCAGAAATGGGAGATAAATTAAGAGATGAAGAAAATAATAAAGAGATAAGATGGAGGAGATGGAAAAAATTGGCAGAAAAAAGGGTTAGAAAAAAGGGAACAATTACAGGGATAAAAACTTTTTTAGAAGCTGTGAAAAGCACAATTGTTATAAAAGACAATAATTGGAAAATAAAAGAATTTGGTGGAAAAGAACAAAGATACAAGTTACTCCAGAGAAGTTGATAGATATAAGAGCTGGAAAATGATTGATTGTCATAAGCATACTTGGCAGAAGTATATAGGTCAAATGGAACAAGCAAAATAAACCCAATTTAGAAAACAGCTTATACAGAAGAATTAAATCAGTGCATAGAAAGGGTTTATAACAATAAAATAATTAGAAAAATGTTGAGGTTATTATATATCCCAGAAAATGGACTAAACTTTAAGGATAAAGAATCCTAAAAGCATCCAGGAAAGATTATTATATCATCTGCAGTGGAAGAAAAATACCACATTGGCTTACCAACATCACGTTGGTAGATTAAAATATATGGAGGAATCAAATTATTAGGTAAAACATACCAAAGGTTAAATATTTAAAGAAAAATGTTGAGTTCCTAATTTACTTCACTTACCAAAAAATGCACTACAAATGGATGAAGATTATTTTAAAAAATGAAATTATAGAAGATGTAGAATAAAAAAGTTGAGCAATTTTGTAAAATTATTTTTAGAAATTAAATTCTACAAGACTTAGCACAAAAAATTGAGCAATTTTCCATAAGTGTTTTGTGGGGGAATAAAGTGGGGTTCTTTAAAACATGGTGAAATAACCAGAATCTAAAAGTGAACAAATAGATTAATTTGATGACAGTCTTAAAAATAGTCCAAATGATCAACGGTTCTGTAAACAAATTCAGTAGACCTACAGAAATACTGTCTACATCACATATGACACAAAGGTATTTTTACCACTAGATACAGAAATCTTACAAATAAAAATGAAAGAGATGAGCAGAACAACAGAAAAGCAGCACGGAAGTCAAGGAAGAAGAAATACACATGACTGGGCAATATAAAACTTTTTAGTGTCCCACATCTGGCCAGGAGACTAAAAAATAGAAAACAAGTGAAGAGTCTTATGGGAAATTTTAGGGACCAGACATGGAAGGAACATATACCATTTCTGCCAACATGTCCTTTTCCAGAATTGGTCACATGAGCCCACCCAGATACAGTGAAGCTGCAAAGTGTAATCTTTCTGTATGTCTGGAATGAAAATACATGTTTTACTGGTAATATACCTTTTTTACATGCCATTTCATTCTAGGGGTTTATTTTTCTAGGAGAAATTCTCCACATATGAATAAGGAGGTACCTGAACAATGCCAGATAGAGAATTTTTCATTTTATCGATTAGTTTTTATTAATTAAATAATAAACCTTCATATTCTTAAATCTTGGTACACTGTGTACAATAGTTTAAAAGAAGACAATAGATCTATACTGAATATAGCCAAGATATATTGTTGAGAAAAAATAACTGCAAAACAATATATACCACATGCTCCCATTAGACTAAGGTTATAGAGAGCGAGAGAGGTGACTTTTACAAAAGTCGAACTTTGTCTTCTGTTTTCCTTGGGTAACACCTCTTCAATGAAAGCCCCAGTGTTGCTTTGTATACAGTGTGTATGAGAATGAGTCTAATTCATTCCCCTCGCTGTCGTCATCACCCATCCTGAGTATGGTAATGATAATCTCTCACATTTGTAGAGCTAAACTTTTGATTATGTAAAACACCTTTTTTTCAGTTCATATGAAATTTGCTGGGAAGAAACGGAAAATATTTTTATAATATATTAGAGGGACACTTTTAAATTTAATAGAAATAAAATGACCTTCCCAAAGTCATGTGGTTGCCAAACCCAGCTTTCTTAGCTGCTAATTTGAGTCTTTGAACAAAGGATAATCATCAGTCATCTGTTAAGAAGCAGCTCCAAATATCTATTGATTAAAATCTTCAGGTTTTTAGACATTATTGTAATCAGAAAGTGTAATTATGAAAAAAAATTAAAACAAGATGAAGACTAAATGCCAAAATTATGTTCTGATATCTGCATTAAATCTCCAATCCAACCTAGCTTCTGGGGAATAGATACATGACCTTTTAACTTTTCCAAGACTTGAGTCCTGCTGGCCTTTTTTATTTAAAGTTGTTAGTGTTAGGAAATAACATGCTAATTATTTTGATGTATTTTCAACTCTACTAACTACACATCTTTTAGGAAAATCAATCACCATTTAGAAATGAAAATCCTATTTATGCCAAGCTCATAGTTTCCTGCCACTTTTTAACAATTTCAGTTCTTTTCTGGGACCATATGTCAGCATCATCATTCTATCACTCAGAGCATTTTAAGAGCCTATTTGCAAATAGCATTATACTTGGTGCTATTCAGAATAAGTTAAAACTTAATGGATCTTGCATTTGAGGAGTTTAAAACAGAAGATGGAACAATAACCCAGGCAGAAAGTAAGAATTAGAAACTAAAGAGGGTGACAAATTGTGTTCAAATACAAAAAAAAAAAAAAAAAAAAGAAAAAGAAAAAGAAAAGAAAACCTCTTTGCTTTTAACAAAACACAGGTTTTCAGAATATTAGGCTACAGAGTTAATGCTTCAAAGTGGGGAAAAAAGATTTTGAAAGCTTCTGTTTCGGAATGTAAGCCAAACTGACTTGCATGGGATATTTTTTTCCTTATGTAACTGTGTCCTAAATGATCTCAATCAGTGGCAGATCTAGACAACTATTCATTAGCTATTCTAAAGACTAGAAAGATTTCTAGAGATATGATTAGTAGGCAGAATGTGCCTATTATGGTCGCTGAGAGTGTAGATGTAACTCTGGGGAGCCTTACAGCTCCAGAGCTGTGTTTACTTCTTTCAGCTCTGCCAAATTCATCCCTCTCCATGTGATCAGCAAATTGCCACTTGTGCCTTGCTCTGTACTTTACTAAATTTGATAATAAGACTATTTCACTTCCAGCTGGGATTTTTACCGATTACTTAAATATATTATTTCTTCAGAAAATCTTGCTATTTTTAACCACACAACTTTTCGTACATGCATAATTAAGAGAAAACATTCAGAGACAATTCTCTTGTATTTTTGCTGCATTTAAAAATGCATTTTGGGCAATTGAATTTTCTTAAGATTGAGTAGAAAAGGCAGAGCTAGTGATTGTTAACTACTTGCCATCTTTCCCCAAGTTGTAGCATTGTACATGGAATATCTTTCTCTAAATAGTAATTCTATTTAGATGTTCATTTCCCAGCAAGATTTTGGATTATCTCAAATTTAGCCTAGTTTTGTGAAATGATTCACAGGCTTTCAGACATCTCTGGATCAGGTTATCCGTGGATCAGCAGTTGCTGCAAAGAAGCTGATATGTTGAAAAATGAGATCAAGGTATCCTGAAATAGAAATGAATACAAGCACACATTTTAAACTTGCCAGTCATTAAATATTTTTTCCAAATACGCATTTGTATTTTTAGACCATCTTTTATTGACATCTCTGTGAAAGTCAATGTAGAATTAGAATGAAATGTTTTACAGGTTTATTGTTATATATTTTTTCTAATTATACACCAGAGTTTCTGGAATTAATTTTAAGTAAGGTTTAAATTTATGTCTCAATTATTCATTTTTACATGTATTCATTATGTATGTTACTTAATACTAAAAGGATGATTAAGGTCTGAAAAGCCAGATGTTTGGGATATCATCTCCTGGAAATCTGCCTATACAGAGGGTCAGTCTAACAGCAACAGAGCTGATAATGAGGTGGTGTTACAGTCTTTTGGACCTGGTGTGTTATAAGACATAGATTCTCCGTGGGAACAATGTCATCCCCAAAGGAATGAAAATTGGTTCCTGGGGGGGGAGAGGGATAAAAAAAAAGTGTTCTTATACAATGGTATGTGGCCCTCCAAAGCTCAACTGTATCTACAAAGTTTTATTTCTTAGTTTTTAATTTCTCTCATGGGATTTTCTTGGGTATCACAGCAGTGACACTGACATTGAGTGCTTGGAAGATACATATAATCTTTGCAAGAACATGCTACAAATTATAATGAATAGATAGCTGCAATTGGAGGGCTTTTTCTCAACTGTTTGCTTCATTTATAAGTCCTATCATGACAGATGGCCTGCAGGTAGCTATTGGTTGCCACTGTCCTCTGCCTTGTGAATCTGGTGGTTTATGTTTGATTCTCAGTGCTTTTGTGTGTGGTTGGCTCTGGAAATTAAATGAAAATAGTTTTAAAAATAAATAAAAATAGTTGATATTTTATTGTTTATTTCTACAACATGAATCAACCCGGAATTAAGAAAGTACTAAAAAGAAAAAAAAAAAAATCTCTATAATATCTGAATGACTACCTGACTATCCAGTAGCTAATTGAAAGTTATTTTCTCATATAAAGCAAAAGTTAAATGTTAAGTTCACTAAAAGTAATTTTAAGCAATTATTCTAGTTTTCATGTTGTTGCTTACTTTTGCTGAAAAATACGTTTTGAATTATCAATTTTAAAATCTTTATTACATTGCTATTACTAATTTTTACCTATATATTCCTAATTTAATATATAATTTGATACAATTTCTTTAAGTAAAAGAATTAAAAGTTACTCAGCAAAAACAATATTAAATTACCAGGCTTTATATTTTAAAATTTTTGCTTGAAAATATTTAATCATTCTTGACCCTGCATTGAGTGAAAAGGAGCCTTGTATATTTACTCTTTTTTATGTTTATGACTCAGATAGTCATACATTATATCATCAACAGATAAATGATATATCTATGGTAATAAAATATCATGGGGGAAAACTAGGAAAAAATGTTCATAAAGGCTCCTAAGAAACATGATAATGAAAAAAAGGCTGGAAAACACAGATGTGGAAACACAGGCACTTGGTATTGGTTCCAGGAACAGAGGTCTTAGGTAACAAGTAGTATGTTAGGTCCAAATAAACACTGTAACCAGATTCCATCCTGTGGAAGAGACAAGGTAGGAATTAAGTGTTAAACAAACAAAAACCACTGAATTCCAACAGCCTCAAAATAAGGCCAGTAATGGTGAGTAAAATCATATAAAAGCAGAGAGGGGTTTCTGTGTCTGGCTTTAATTACTCTCTCTACATTGATGATTCCCAAATACATAGATCCCAGGTCTCTTTCCTAAGCTGCAGACTAATTGTAGAGCCTTTGAATGCCTTAAAGACATTTCAGACTTTAAGACTGAACTCTTAATGATCTTTTCTCTAACTTCTTCTTCCCTTGTTTTTCCCTTGACTTTTCCATCTCAGAATTTTGCAGTATTCAACCAGTTGCTTAAGCCAAAAGCTGGGTTGTTGAGTCATCTTTGATTCTTTCTGTTACTTCATTCCTATATCAAATTCAGCAGCAAATATTTGTGTTGTCATAATACTTAAACAACTTAACCTTTTGTGGGTCCCTAAAAGGACCAGACTAGTTTCCCTTTCATTCTCATTCTCTTACAATCATTTCTCCATTAACAGAGTTATCTGAATACAGTTTAATAAAAATTTACTGCTTACAACTCTTCAATGGTTTCCCATTGCAATAAAAACAAATCTTAATACCTTACTATGTACTATAAATTCCTTCATAACCTGGTCCTTGGTGTCACCAAGCTCTTATCTTGCCACCTTTTCTTCTTACCTCCAAGCTGCAAACTGTCATTCTTTCAGCTTCTTGCATAAGTCCAGTTCTTTGTTCTTCTATAAGACCTTTAGCTCAGGTTGTTTCCATTTCCTGGAATGTCCTTTCCTGGAATGTCCTTTCCTGCCATGCTTTCCATGGAAGTATCCAATTTTGCCCTTGACATCTCAGCCAGAAATTCACTTCTTGAATGATACCGTTCCAGACTATCCTCTTGACAAAGGTGTCCACCTTCACCCTACTTCCTTATTTTCTCTAAATTGGCATTGAGTTTCTTCTTTATATCACTTATCATGGTTTGTCATTTTTTATTTATCGCTGTACTTGTTTTAGTGTATCTCTTCCACTAAACTGTGAGCTTTATGAGAGCAGGTTTCTTTTCTTTGGTTCACTTTGCATCATTAGAGCTTAGCTCCCCTTATGTTCCATAGTAAGAAACCAATAAATATTTATTGAAAAATGTTCCTTCCAAACAGCTACTGAAGGAATATAATACTCCCTCAGGAAATCTTATAGAAAAATGTTTGTAGGTATGAGGCATCATTGACTTTTCAGTTTCTAGAAATCAGTTTCTAGAAATTGATGTGTTTAAATTAAGCCGTCCCCGAAATTCTACTTAGAATTTATGAAGATATCATGCATGATTAAGACAAAAAAGTATAATGAGCTCTCTCTAGCTTTTTTCTTTTTGGCAAAGTGTATCCGTGTAACAGAGGTATTAGTTTACCTGACACCAAGTTATGTGAATTATGGTTAAATTAATTTTTATAACATTTCAAATCTTAAAATTCAAATTTCTAAAACTGGAGTGATATAAATTAAAATTCCGGATGTCTATCATATATAATTAATTTGTTGCCTTGCTGTACCTTAATTATATGAACTATTGTCCTTAGAATAGCTAAAACCAATGTATTAAAGGAGGCCCATATAGCAGCTGGTAGGAGAGAAAGGACTGACCAATGAACAAACAGAGTGAACAGAGGGGAAAGATGGCTCCAATATGAATGCTACATCAAGAATAATAAAGACAACCAAGAGACAAATGAAAAGATGCACAGCATCACTAATTATCAGGGAAATGCAAATCAAATCCACAGTGAGGAACCCCTTCACACCTGTCAGAATGGCTAGCATCATAAAGACAAGAGATACAAATGATGGTGAGGGTGTGGAGAGAAGAGAATCCTTGTGTGCTGTTGGTGAGATTGTAAACTGGTACAGCCACTATGGAAAACAGTATGAAAGACCCTCAGAAGATGAAAGATGGAACTACCATGTAATCCAGCAATTCCACTTATGGGTATTGACCCAAAGAAAATGGAAATACTAATTTGAAAAGACATATGCACCCCTACGTTCATTGCAGCATTATTTACAATAACCAAGATATGGAAGCAACCTAAACGCCCATCAATAGATTAATGGATGAAGCAGATAGTGTGTATTAATATACACACTGGAATCTTAGCCATAAAAAAGAATGAAATCTTGTCATTTGTGACAACATGGATCGACCTGTAGGGTATTATACTAAGTGAAATAAGTCATAGAAAGGCAAATATCATATGACTTCACTTATATGTGAAATCTAAATAAAACAAACAAAGCAGAAACAGACTCGTAGATACAAAGTGGTAGTCACCAGAGAGACCTTTTCCTGGAAGGGTGTTTGGGGCCAAATAGGTGAAGAGGATAAAGATGTAATATGAGCTTGCAGCTGTAAAATAAACAAGTCATGGGGATGTAATGTACAGCATAGGGAATACTATAGTCAGTAATATTGTAATAACTTTGTATGGTAAACAGATGGTTCCTAGTCTTATTATGGTGATCAATTTGTAACATATATAAGTGTCAAATTACTATGTTGGACACCTGAACCTAGTATAATATTGTGTATCAACTATATTTCAATGTAAAAGAAATGAAAAAAGTAAGAATAAGAAGGGCAAATGCTATTAACAGATTTTGATTTGAAATCGAGCTGCTCCTCACATAGATGAGGTAGCTCCACTAGGGTTATTTATTTAATCATGATTCTGTAGAACAATTTCAGGAGGCCAATTTACTCCTAATAACTACTGGAAAAATGTCCAAGTTGATTTGGTGTTTGGGCTTTTATTGTTTTTGTTATCTTGCTTTTATGATGACTATCATTAAATAGGAACTTTGAGATAATTATATTTATTGCAAAGATACATGTGTTGTATAAATTCTTGAGAGAATGTTTGACCATATTTAATGTAACCATTTTTAGGATTTCCAAATTAAGGGAAGTAAGTATTAGAAAGTGTCTTTAAACTTCACCATTTGTGTACTAATTGATTAAATATGTCAAAGTCCAAAGAAGTGAGCAATCTTTTCTCATAAGTACTTTTTAAGAGTCTCTATTGCCTATGTTTTACAATACATCCAACAATTTGTGGTTTAAGCCATGCAATTTGACTTTTGTTTTTAAAATATGTAAGATATTATCTGTAAGTGACAAAGATCTGTGGATAAATTAAAACTATTTTGTTGGATTATTGTTACTTAAAAAGTAAAAGGAGGAAAAATTGTCTTGTAGGCTTTTCATAAAAGTCATTTTTTAAAGGTTAGAATTTGAAGCTGGATTTTATTTAAAGATGTTTTTCCTTTGAAGTTTTTTAAGGAACCTCCAAATTGTTTTCCATAGTGGCTGTACCAACTTACAGTCCCACCAACAGTGCAGGAGAGTTCCCTTTTCTCCACACCCTCTCCAACATTTGTTCTTTCCAGATTTTGTGATGATGGCCATTCTGATCGGTGTGAGGTGATACCTCATTGTGGCTTTCACTTGCATTTCTCTGATGATGAGTGATGTTGAGCATCTTTTCATGTGTTTGTTGGCCATCTGTATGTCTTCTTTGGAGAAATGTCTATTTAGGTCTTCTGCCCATTTGTGGATTGGGTTATTTGCTTTTTTGGTATGAAGCTGCATGAGCTGCTTGTATATTTTGGAGGTTAATCCTTTGTCCGTTGTTTCATAGGCAACTATTTTTTCCCATTCTGAGGGTTGCCTTTTAGTCTTGTTTATGGTTTCTTTTGCTGTGCAAAAGCTTTTAAGTTTCATGAGGTCCCATTTGTTTATTCTTGATTTTATTTCCATGATTCTAGGAGGTGGGTCCAAAAGGATCTTGCTTTGATGGATGTCATCGCGTGTTCTGCCTATGTTTTCCTCTAGGAGTTTGATAGTGTCTGGCCTTACATGTAGGTCTTTAATCCATTTGGAGTTTATTTTTGTGTATGGTGTTAGGAAGTGTTCTAATTTCATTCTTTTACATGTTGCTGTCCAATTTTCCCAGCACCACTTATTGAAGAGGCTGCCTTTTTTCCATTGTATATTCTTGCCTCCTTTGTCAAAGATAAGGTGCCCATATGTATTTGGGCTTACTTCTGAGTTCTCTATTCTATTCCATTGATCTTCCTTTGTATTTTTGTGCCAGTACCATACTGTCTTGATCACTATGGCCTTATAGTATAGTTTGAAGTCAGGAAGCCTGATTCCACCAACTCCATTTTTCCTTCTCAAGATTGCTTTGGCTATTCGGGGTCTTTTGCATTTCCATACAAATCGTAAGATTTCTTACTCTAGTTCTGTGAAAAATGCCATTGGTAATTTGATGGGGATTGCATTGAATCTGTAAATTGCTTTGGGTAGTACAGTTATTTTTGCAATGTTGATTCTTCCAATCCAGGAACATGGTATGTCCCTCCATCTGTTTGTGTTGTCTTTGATTTCTTTCATCAATGTCTTAAAGTTTTCTGCATACAGATCTTTTGCCTCCTTAGGTATGCTAACTCACATATACGGAATCTAAAAATGGTACTGATGAACTCAGTGATAAGAACAAGGACGCAGATACAGAGAATGGACTGGAGAACTCGAGGTTTGGGAGGGGGCGGGGGGTGAAGGGGAAGCTGAGACAAAGGGAGAGAGTAGCACAGACATATATATACTACCAACTGTAAAATAGATAGTCAGTGGGAAGTTGTATAACAAAGGGAGTCCAACTCGAGGATGGAAGATGCCTTAGAGGACTGGGGCGGGGAGGGTGGGGGGGACTCGAGGAGGGGGGAGTCAAGGAAGGGAGGAAATACGGGGATATGTGTATAAAAACAGATGATTGAACTTGGAGTACCCCCAAAAAATAATAAATAAATAAATAAATAATTAAAAAAAATAAAGATGTTTTTCCACAATATAAAATTATCAGAGTTTAAATCTCCAAAAAAAAAGTATTTTAACTCTATAATGTATTATTTCCTATGTGATCACTATTTTATAAAATGGTTGCCTTCACCATTTATAATATAGATAAGCATGTGCATAGATATGAGATTACAGAATTCCCCAGGGATATATTGCATGTAGCTGAACATTTCTTAAATCTCCTGGAAACTGAGGAGTCTGCCAGTGAAACTGAGAAATGCCCTGGCATTAAGAAAATTGAGCAGATATCTAGTAATAAAGTAAATTTACTGGTAGGCAGTGGTATAATGTGCACACTATTTCAGCTATTAAAATACATTTTGTTTTCATTAATGACCTCATTTCTATTTGGCTGCAAGCTCATACATTTCAACTCATTTTTTTCTAATTCCTGCACCACTACCCTTTCTTAATTCCCTGTTTTATCTTTTAATATTTTGATTATTTTGCCTTTTGTCTATTTTTATTTTTTGGTAACTTCTAACAATTTTGTGAATATATTATACTAAATCTTTCAAAAGACTAAATTAATTTTTGGATTTTTGATCCAACAATTCTTTAACATCTAATACAATCATTTATGCAAAATTAGGAGGCCATCAGGACTGTAAATGACAACCCACAACCTTGTCATTATAGATATTCCCACTTTAGGGAGGCATTCATTTGTTCATTTCTAACTACTATGAGTATTTTTGTTTTCCATAGGCTCAAACATGACAACTTTTTCCACAAAACTGGTTGCCCTAAGCATCAAATACAGACTCATCCCTTTTGCCATTAAAAGCGATTTTTATTCCTTTAGTAAGGTAAAAAAGATTTGACTCCTTTCTTTATCATTTTCTTGCATCATCAGCAAAAATGATCTCCAGAAAGGCATCTAGGGTGGGAGGTGATAAAGCAGTTTTCCTGTGATCCATTCCTATGCCCCTAAAAAGGGGCCCAGTTCTGAGGAAAGAATGCAGGCAAATGTCATGGTCTATGATAATTGAATTTTCTAGAAGAGTCTTTTCAAGGAATGATCTTAACAGTGTTGTGCCTGATTTAGGGTTGCTTATAGTAAACAAACCTACAGTTCATTGGCATATGAATAAGAACTCTGAGAAGAATATCATACAACTCTGTAGACTTTAAAATGGACGTGTTATATAATCTGAACACTCACAACTCTATTAACATGCTAACCTCATTAAAAATATCTTTAATCTTTAATTCTGGGCCAGAAATTAAGGAAGTCTTGCAGGAAGGAAGGACTTGGGGATACACATGGAATATCACAGACCTTTTTCTGCTTTGCCTGAACTTCTTAATTGCAGATATGCATAAAATCATTAGCAAAGCTTGATATTTTATAAGATATCTCATTTGTATGATTCTGATTGAACAATCAAATAATTTGCATTAGCTCAGTTGGTGTGATGAGGTAGGTTGTCTTTGAGACTCATGAAAAAGAATGGCTAAAGCTGTTTTTGACAAGAAAAAGGAGAAGATGAGAGAATATGGTGAAAATCTGATGCCTGGATAACTGCTACTCATTCTTACTATGAAGTGGAGAAAAAATTGAAGCAGATTACAAGGGAAAAATCTCACCAATAAAATTAGAAGGAAACAGATTTAGAACTGGAGGAATTTAGCTACGTGGATTAACAAAAAGTGACACAAAGTGAAAAAATAGAATTTTTTTTTTTTTTTTTGGCTTTTGCTGGCAACACTGCTGAAAATAAGACCCTTTGATGAGCAGAAGCTGACAACAATAGGAAAAGCTTTAAGACTGAATTTTCTTGATATTAGAAGATTCCTTTATGATGCTAAGGCTATGTCCTTAGATATCCTATTCATTTATACAACAATGCTAGCAAGGCCATTGTTTAACCATAAAACCAAACAGACAGCAGCAGGCTAAGGTCATGTGACTAAAAATTCCAGGGGGTATCTGTTAACTCAGACATTTTACAGAGAAATACTAGCCAAGATCTGGTGAATTATTATTGGTATGGATTCTTACAATTAATGATCAAGGAGTATACTGGGTTGAATACTGTCCCCCCATAATTCACGTCCACCCAAAATCTGTGAATGTGATCATGTTTGAAAATAGAGTCTCTGCATGTGTGATCAAGTTAAAATGAGGCCAAACTGGATTCATGTGGGCTCTAATCTGATGAATAGTATTCTTATAAGGAGGGGGAGATTTGACCACAGGCACATAGACTAGGCCATGTAAAGATGGAGACAGAGATTGGCATGATACATCAAGAAGCCAAGAAATGCCAAGGAATGCTGACGAACACCAGAAGCTTGGAAGAGGCAAGGAAGAATCATCCCTAGAGCTTTTAGAGAGACACGACTTTACCAACACCTTAATTTCAGACTTCTAGCCTCCAGAACTGTGAGGAAGTAAATTTTTGTTGTTTTAAGCCACATAATTTGGGAAATTTGTAATGTAACTTCCAAGAAACTAGTGCAAGAGCTGTGTTGATAATTTTTGATTTTACTAAAAGGAGGGGATTTTTTTTTTAAGAACTTTTATTGACATATAGTTAACAGACAATGAACTGCATATATTTAGAGTGTACAATTTGGTATCCCCATCTCCCAATTCATTCCCCCTCAACCCTCCCCACTTTCCCCACTTGGTGTCCATATGTTTGTTCTCTACATCTGGGTCTCTATTTCTACCTTGCAGACAGGTTGATTTGTACCATTTTTCTCTAGTCTGCATATATGTGTTAATATACGATATTTGTTTTTCTCTTTCTGATTCACTAAAAGGAAGGGATTTTTGACAGTTGATCTCCAAGTGGTTTTAAATTTCTATAAGCAGTTGCTTCTGGATGTTATGGCTAATTTGATGCAATGGTTTATGGAATGGAGGTGACAGAACTATCCTGAGAGGTGTATCTGTCCCACCCACTACCTCATTCATAAATGGAATAATTTTTCCAGAGTAATTGGAATACTACAAGTATATGTGGCCTTAACTGCCTTTACCATGGCCAGACCTAGACACCTAATCAGATGACACTAATGCAGATGATATTAGATGCATGGCCTAAAGTGCTTTCTAATCTTGGGTGATTTATGTAATCTATTTCTTAGGAAGTCAAGAGAATATTCAGGGGGAAGTACATGACTGTCAGGCTCAGTTACCATGTATGGCATGTGTGATGGAGAAGAGATCCAAGGCACATAAAAGAGGAGATGCGAAAATGTGGAGGAGAAGATGATAACTGACTCAACTGAAGGAAACTGTTCAGGTGACTTTAGAAAAACAGTGTACCCACTCTTATGACTTAGAACACCATGTCGATTTTATTCTAGTCTAGAGAAATTACAGTCCAATTTTGAGAAGTGAGATTGAGAATGAAATATACTTGGATAAGGGGCTGAATTTACCCTCAGGCTGTGGACAGTTTGTCTAAAAGGATGAGATCGGCTTGCAAAACCCGCAGTGTGAAATCTTGGGCCTTTTGTGGTGATCTGGGGTCTAGTGTACAAAATTTTTTAGGATTTCCAGATAAGGGTGCTCAGCAAATAGCAGTGGTTCTCAACCTAGAGCAATTTGGCAGTGCCTGGAAATGTATCACAAGAGAGTGGTTGCTACTGACAGCTTTTGGGTAGAGGCCAGGGATGCTGCTAAACATCCTACAATATACAGAGCAGCACCCACTCCCCACGCCCCCCCCACAAAGAATTATCCAGCTGAATTGTTTATATTTCTGTGGTTGAGAAACTTTGATGTTTAGTAATCTCTATGGGGGATACAGCTGGTGCTCTGAAAGACCTGGCTGTGAAAGTGGGAGAGTAGCAAACACCATGGTGGAGGCATTCAAGATAAGGGTGACATTATGAATTAGAAAATTTGACCAAACAGGTCATCTGATGGTTATGTCACTTTTTTTCTAAGTACATACTTTGGATGGTTATTATACTTGAAGGAAGCATGTTGCCTTTTTTTTTTTTTATGGGAGTTATGGATTAAATTCACTATTCATTCAGTTTACCCCAGCCTCACCTATTAATCTGGACTACAGAGCATATACCCCACGTGAGAAGGAAAAACCTAGGGAACCACATGAGATGTCCAAGTTTCTCCATGCTTTGTCTGCCTTTTCCTTCATTGTATCTTTGAAATTGCTAGTAAGGCTTGATACTGGGTAAGGGTTCTGATTTGTATGAATCATTTGATGATATGATTCTTTGTATTAGTTCAGCACAACATGATTGTTCATTCTGTAGTGGTACCAACAATCATCAGTATGAGGTTGGTTCTTCATCACTGACATACTGAGACAAAATATATTACTCTTAGAGGTTGGGGGTTGAATATTTACCCTTCTGAGAGAAACTGACTATTTGAAAACAAGTATTTCATTATATGTTAATGTATAGAATGCACTGGGGGAAATATATGCTTTTAAATAGAAAATAGCTTGCATCTAATACCTATACGATGCCTTCATTACTTTGGATGTATGGATTTTTTTTTTTTTAACAAAAAGAAGATCAAAAATTAGCATTTTAAGATAGAAACTCTACGCTGTAGTTGATGTTATTTTATGTGAGAATTTACTGTGAGACTTTTTGTTTCCATTCTTGTTACTAGATGTGAGGGGGAATAGGGATGTGGGGACAACATCCTTAGGAATGTCTTACTCTACATGTTTTGCCTTCAACCTACCCTGTGACTGAATTGAATAGAGAATTTCTTTTTTTGCTGTTGTATTAAGAGAAAAAAATTTGTTTTGTAAGATGGTAAATAATTCTCAAATTTACCCATTTCAGAAACACTATGTAAAGTGAAATTATGGAGCCTCATATAAAAGTTATGCTTGCGTGGGATTTTTGCAAAACTAGATTTTTTTCCAGTAATTACTTCTGGCATATAATTTTAATGATATTTAAAATTTCTATTATGAATAACTGAGATTTAATTAGACAATCTAATTAGTACTTATAAGCATAACTTTGATTTACACATTCAGAAGATAGTTTTAATTTAAAGTATTGAATTCCCCTTACAGATAGTTGATTAGAATTTAGATTAGGATGATTACATTTTTAGTCTGTTCTTATTTTGCAAGTTTTAAAAAGCCATATTTAAGTAACTAGTGATAATGATTTAGGCTTTGTAAAGCTCTATTTTATGATTATGCCAATGATCAAAAATTTTAAGGACATAAAAATGATGAATTAAAAAGTGTGAGAGTATCTTTAGTCATGTATACATTTATATTAATACCTAAAACAAATTTCAGGATTTTTTTTTACTCACTATTTAAACAATAATCTACTAGTTGTATTTTATTCTTTTTAACTGATGGAAAAAAAACCCTCTTAATTCTTGCTTGATTACAAAATGCTGTTCTTTTGCTGGGGGCGGGGTGGGGGGGTGGATTACAGGTAAAGTACATATTCACCAAAGGCAACCTAAAATGCAAACTGAATTGTTTTGTATAAGACTGGATTTATTTAAAGTCAAAGAGTAAATGGTTTCAAGTGAATCTTCAGTTATCTTTTATTTTACTCTTATTCTGACCAATGACAGGTTTGAACTAAGTATTTGCTTATAACTTGTCTAGATTCTGGGCTGAAAATCAAAATGCCTAAATGGACAAGTTTTGCAACACTAATTAAGCAGGGAAAGAGATTTTTGAGATCCACAAAAATATATATTTTTCTGCCATTTTGGGAAGAAACAATCTGCCTCCTGACTCATCATACTATTTTATTTTGATAAAAATCTAAAATAACAAAGAGATATTTATCTTTTAAAAAATGAAACAGTGAAAACCTAACAATGAATTCAGATGGCAATTAGTCTCAGAGAAAGGAAGATGAAAAATAATGAAGGAGATTGTGGCAAAATGGAAAGCACATGTTTTCTTGCTGAAAGAGGCAGATGTTACCCAGTTCACAGGTACAAGTCCACTGTAAATATTTACTTTATAGACTCTAAAACTGCTAATTTTTCTTCATTTAGCCCTGCAGATCCTTTCTCTACCCTTTTCTGCCCTGCTCTACGCGGTGCTCTGGGAAACTGCCTTCTGACAATCGCACCTGTTGAAATCCATTTTCCACCAGTTCTGGCTGGATTAGGCAACAGGAGAGCCGATTGTGGGAGGGAAGAGAGATCAGAGTAATTTCTTTCCTCTTCCCTTTCCCTGACAGACGGTGTTTGGGGCAGTGCTCATCACAGGCAGCTACAGTCTTTGCTGGTGTGTGCTCACTCCTTCCGCTTTCCCACCTAGCCTAGGGATGTTAAGATCTTGCCACTCCTGCTAGTTCCCAGGTGCATCATGATCACATACTGGTTCATGTAACTCTGCTTAGACCTCTATAAATTGTTTCTTCCTAAAACTTCTTTCAACTAACCTTTCCAGTGTGCCATCTGTTTCATGGTGGTACTCTGAATGGCACAGTAACTCTACTCAATGTACGTGTATTCAATACAGTCTTTACTATGCAGGATTGAGAGCTCAATTTTGCCATGCCTTCTGCATTAAAAACAAACGAACATGTAAATTCAAAATTTTTAACAAGCAGAAGAACGTGCATGTATCTTATATACATATTCAGCTTTGTGAGTGTCTGCAGGCTTTATATACTCATGTAGTCAGCATCCAGATCAAGAAGTAGAAGATTACCTGGTCTCCAACCCCCACCTTGTGCTGCTTCTAGGTCCTACTCTCTCAAGTCTAACCAATATCCTAACTTTGAACAACATGCATTTTTCTCAACTCTTTCTGAGCTTTATATAAAGGGATTTTATTCAGCATGTAGACCACTTCAGTGCCTGGTTTCTTTGCTCAATATTGTGTCTGAGATTAATACATATTGTTAATTATAATTGTAATTTGTTCATTCTCATTGCTGAGTAGTATTTCATTCAAGTGCTTTAACTTTCTATTGGAGGGGTGAGGTGGTGGACTTTTGGCTTGCTTCCAGTTTGGTGTATGATGAATAAAACAGCTATGAACATTCCATGCTTATCTTTTAGTGGATATGTATTCTCGTTTTTCTTGGATATAAACCTAGGATGGAAAAGTTGGGGCACAGGACAGGTATAAATTTAGCTTGAGTAGATACAAAGAATTTTCCAAAGTGGTTTTATCAGTTTATGCTCATGAAAACAAGCCATGAAAGAGCCTTTTACTCTATAGTCTAACCAATATTTGGAATAGTCAGTATTTCTAAATAAGCCCTCCTGTTTTGTGTGTTTGATAAAATGTCTGAAGATCACCAGGAACACACCCAGAGTCAAAGTAGATTTACTAACTTGTCATAAGGTGACTGTACACAGGGGAATTGTAGGTTGTCTCAGTAAAGAACATAGATTTATCTTATCCTAGGTGATTTTTTAGAAGGATTAAAGAAAGAGAAATCTGTTCTGGATTACAATTTGTCAAGAAATGATGTCAGCTTAGTAATTGTATACTTTAATAATTTTTAATCTAGGAGGTAAAATGAAAAAATAGTTAGGATTGTCATAGTAAAAGAAGTAGTGGTCAGTTATTTGACCAGGGGACAAGGATATTTAGTAATTTATGTGATTGTGTGGTGTCCTTGTATTCTGTTTTGTTTTGTTACAATCAGGGAATAATGGCATCAGATGTTGCTATTTTATTAAATTATTTATACTCAGCTGGGAGCACCATGGACTATTATTTACCAGGCCAGCTACCAGTTGTCAGCTAACAGGGCTATTTTATTATTTCTGAGTTCACCATCTTGGCCAAAGGTAGTTAAAGTCAGGCTCCATGATATTAATCTGTCGTGTTCAGAACTGCACCATTGCCAAAATTCTATCGACTAGGAGGTTGTTTAGAAAATATTATTTGTGGTTGGACCAGAGTTACTATCGCCTGCCCCTTTTGTTTCATTGTGAATTGTTGAATCATCTGATAAGACAATAACTATGAAGATTCATTTAAACACTGAATAGGATGTATCAGCAAATTATAATACAGGCAAATATCAGAAATAAGATGATTATTGGTCTTTATAATATGTTATGAACACAGGGGCTGAGATGATCAAACCCACATTGTAAAAAACATTGTAAGAAAACATTGTGAAAGCTAGCTCGTATGTTCTAGAGATTCATTTTGTATATTGTGTTAGTCTTTTATCCTTTGAACTTGCAGTAGGGAAGAGTCCAGGAATAGGGGTGAAATTCCTAAGCACACAGGAAGATTGAAGAAAATTGATGGTCAGTAAAGTATTGGGTAAAAAGGCAAGGCTTTGCAAAATTGAAAAATAATAGTTCCGAGGAAATGTATATCTCCTCAATCCATCTCTTTTATTCTTTTTTAGCTTATGCTTGACTGAGGACAATTAGTTCAGCTATCTGGGGAGAGATTGTGAATTTAAATACGATAGCACAGTAAGCTTGGAACTTTTGGTGTCTGTTATTAAGTGTGAACCATTAGCAGAAAATTATCAAATCAGAATTTATCCAAGGTAGTCTTCAAGAGTGTTCTACGAGGCATATATTATTTCCTAAAGGAAGTTACAGTTTTTCCTTTCTGAGAAAGGAAAAGGAGAGTTGCTGGGTTCAGGATGTTGCCAAAATGAGTTAGTGATATTTGATGGAGAGAAAAATAACGAGGGCATTGGCAGATCTCCAGAGTATTTATATATCCCATAAAGTGAATTAATATTGAGCCCAATAGAAAAAAATTATTTAAACCTAAAATCTCAGAGACAAAGTCAGCCTTTGTGCTTAGATATTTCATTAATATGAAACGTATATATTCCTTGAAACGTATTTGTATTAGCATGTTTTAGTTATACATAATTCACTTAAGATGACTGAATTTTCTTTTTGATTTATTTATAACTTTTTATTCTAAGATAGTTATAGATACACATGCAATTGTAATAAAGATTATAGTGAAATCCTGAATATGCTTCACTCAATATTCCCCAGTGGCAACATATATAACTATAGTACAATATCAAAACCAGGAAATTGACATTGATACAATCCACTGACTTTATTCAGGTTTCACCAGTTTCCCACCCACTCATTTGTGCATGTATGTATATTTATTCCCATGTAATTTTATCAAATGTGTAGATTTATATTACCACCACCACAATTGAAATACAGAAAAGTACTATTTAAAAAAAATCCCTTGTGCTACAATTTTATAGTCACAGTCACCTTCTCTCCTACCTTCGCCCCAACCCCTGGCAACTATATAATTATGTAGTATGTAACATTTTTTTCCTCACTCAACATGATTTCCTTGATATCTACCCTAGTTGTTGCATATATCAATACTTTGTTTCTTTTTATTACCCCGAACTATTCATGGTGTGTATATATTAAAAATTGTTTAACCATTCATCCACTGAAGACATTTGGGTTTTTCCCAGGTTTTGGCTATCACTATAAATAAAGGTGCTATGATCATTTATGTGTTTGTATAAACATTCATGTGTTTGTATGAACATGTGTTTGTATGAACGTAAATTTTCATTTTTTTTCTGGGATAAACCACCCAAGAGCACAATGGCTGAGTAATATAGTAAGCACAAGTTTTAGAAGAAACTGTTAAATTGTTTTTCAGGGTGTCTGTACCACTTGACAATTAGCAACTTATGAGTTTTTCCAAATCAGTACCAGCATTTGTTTCTAGCACTATTTTTTTTTTAATTCTAGCAATTCTGATAAGTTTGTATAATATCTTATTATAGTTCATCTGCATTTCCCTAATGATGTTGAGCATCTTTATACACAATTTTCTTATTTGGCAAGAATATTGCACATACTTCTTTCTAATATAACTTGTCAATGTCTCTATTGATATACCAAAATTTAAAGACTTTTAAAATCATTTCAAAAGCTCTGAGTGTTTTGCTTTCTTCTCATCTTGAAACAAGGCCATTATTGAAATTATAGTTTAATTATTCTATTGTTTTCTTTGAATTTTAGCTTTTAGCAAGATGGAATTTATAGATAATTTTCCATTGACTCTTCTTTTTAAGCTGTCAATAAATATCAGCTAAGTCTTCTTAACCTTTAAATTCTTTTAAGGAACCATACCAATTGACCATTTAACCTAGTTTTGTTTTTTAATTTCTTGGTTGCACCACAAGATGGACATATTGGTAGATATTAGGAAGTTAAAAGGGTATACACCCCAAAATAATCTGAAATTTTCACTAAAATTTTTCTCTGCATTTCACCTTTCAAGGTGGAGACATTCATGTCTTCAAGTTTACTAACTGTTTTTTATTCTGCAATGCCTAATATGTTGTCAGTCCCATCTAGTATATTTTCCTTCTCACATGTATTTTTTTTATCTTTTGAAGTTTATTTTATTTCCTATTTTGTCATTATGTTCATATGTTCCTCCATTTTCTTGACATGTAGTTGATATTTGTAATAGCTGATTGTACTTGCCTGCTAATTCTATAATGTGCCATCTCTCAGTCAGAATCTATTGACTGATTTTCTCCTTAGTTATGAGGCACCTTTTCTTGTTATTATGAATGCTTGTTAAATTGTTATGATTTATGAATTGTTTTACCTTGATAAGCTTTAGCTTTTATTTTTTTTCCTATAAAATATTGCAATCAGTGTGATCTTTTCAGGATTTGTTTTCAGTCTTAGAATGAGTCCAAGTTAGTCTTTAGTCTAGTGCTAATTCTTTTTTCACTATTAAGGGAAAACTGTTCTGAGGACTTATCTAATGATGGATAAGTCTATTCTCTATTAGGTGGGTATTTTACTCTAGCTAGGAGGATCATGAATGGTTCTCATACTTGCATAGTTCCATATACTGCCATCTGTTTATGGCTGTTCTTTCTCTGGCTTTGGGTCATTTTTTTCACATACGTGCACCAAATAGTACTCAGTCAAAGTGCTGGAGGGAACCCTTCTGCAGATCTTGGAGTTTGTCTGTCTGACTGTCTCTCTGCAGTGACTGTCTCTCTGCAGCTCCCTCCTCTTGAATATTTCGTCTCTCAAATTCTAGCCAACTTGCCTTCTCAGAACTCCACACTTTTAAAATTTACAAAGTCTACTTCCTCTTCTCTGTGCTGTGCCTGGAAGTTCTCTCCAGGCAGTAAGCGGAGTTAATTGTAGATCTCACCTCAGTTTTTCTCTTCTCTTAGAGATTGCTTTGCTGCCAGTTGTCCAATGTCTGAAAAATGCTTTCTTCACATATTTTGTCTGATTTTCCAGTTGTTTATAAAGTGAGAGGGTGTTTCTTACTCCATTATAGACCAGAGTGGAATTTCTAATGATATAGATTAGTTAATAAAAATTTCTAAGTTAAATAAGGTCCAGTTTTTTGTTTTAGATTCATGTTTTTGTGTCCTGTTTTTTAAAACTTTGTCTACTCCAAGATCATAGTTATATATTTATTTCTACAAACTGTATTTTTCATATTTAGACTTATATTTAAAATTAATTTTTATGGTAGTTTCTATTGTGATTCTATCTTGGATGATATTTTTTCATCCTGAAAAGTTAGTCCTTTTATCATTTTATAAACAAAGAACTTGATGACAATTTATTTCCATTTATTCCTCCATTCTGTCCATCAATAGAAGCCATTAGAAACTTCTACTGTTGGCTATAAGGAGTAAGACTGAATTTGCTCTCCTACTTTAAACATCTAGAAAACTGAACAAAATATAGGTTGATTAATTAAAAGAAAAAAAAAAGATTGTTTATTATCTTGATTCTATTGACTAAAAAAAAAAAAGCACAACATGAGAGTAAAATGAGGACTATATTTGGAATAAAATGAGGACTCTAGCCTGGAGGCAGCTTCTCAGATAGTTCTGAGGAACTGCTCTGAAGAGGTAAGGGGGCGCTCAGTATATATGTGATTTTGGTGAAGGGGGATACGCACAGTCAAGCACATATTTTGGCAGAAGGTCACTCTAGTCACAAGAAGATTGTTGCTAGTCACAAGAAACAGATGTCTCTGTTAATGATTTTAGTGCTTTTCTATATAGATATGAGAAGATGTAAGAATTTGGGCTCATAAAGTCTTCTACAAATATCTAATTATCTGAAGGCCTGTTCTGCCAGTTTCTCTCAGAGCACAGAGTGCCTCATTCCTGATCACCTCTCTGAACTCCTTTCAGGGTGTGTTGAAGGTCAGCGATGACAGTGGCTACTGACCTAATTCTTGTAGAGGCAGATGGCAAGTGACACTTTTTAGTTGGCAATTCCAATTCTCTTATACTCTGTGTAGGTCTAACTGTTATCTTGGTCTAAGTAACTTCCTTACCCTTTATTTTACTTTAAGCCAAGTCATTTTTTTCCAAAGATATTTAACCAGAATTTTATTTGGAAGTGTATTTTGGTAAACCACATGGATCTTCCTAAAGTAGTAACTGTTCAAGCAAATCCTATTTATTTTTCTGTTTCTATTAATTTTTGGCATTGCACTTATTGGATTTGTAATAACCATATTTCAAAGAAAATAGTCTCTTGACTCTGATATTAGTTGTAGATAATTTAAAATCTATTGTTTATTTTTGACCTTAAGTATGTCTAAAATTATTGTAGGAGAAAATTGGAAGTAAATAAAACAATTTGAAGGCAAATATTAAAAGTTCTAAGAAGTGAGCACTAGAGCATCAGAAAATGTTTTAAGATAAATTCAAGGGCTTTAGTGTCAGACTTTTCAATCTGGACTCTACCTCTTATTACTTTTATGATTTTAGGGAAGTTACTAAACTTTTCCTGCTCCAGTTTCCTTTCCATAAAATGGGAAAATAATTATACAAATCTCATGGGACACCACTTAGAACTGTATCTGATTCACTGCAATTGCTGTCTTAGCTATTTATGAATCTTAGAGCTAAAACCTTCTTGTATATAAAATTCCATGTAGGGGAAAATGTCGGAGAAATAAATCCTTAGGTTTTAAAATTCTTAGAACATTTTTCAGGAGGTATTGTTCGGAAGCAAACTATTGACTTCAAATTAAGTCGTAGCTGCAAAAATGCTTATTACAAAGGGTATTTTAAAATCTCCCTCAACTGGATCATTTTACAGTCTAATTTAAATTTCTGACTCCTTCACCTGAAGGTTTTATTAGCATAAGAGAGATCTTGATTTTCATCACTATCATTATTATTGGCATCGGTCTTATTGGAATAGTCATTCTAAGTTAGTAGAGAAATAAAGAAATACCATTGAGGACTTCATTCTAATTGTAGGCTATTCATAGCTTACTCAAAAATTTTTTTTGGCTTCATAATACCCTTTCATACTTAAAATTTTGAAAATTTGAAAATTTAGCAATAATATGATATAAATATTAAGTGGTATATAATATCTTTTACTTTACTTTGGATAGTTTTTTTTTTTGTTTACCATTGTGGGTTGCAAAGTATGTTATTTACCAAGCTAAATGTCAGATGAATCACAAAGACTGGTCTCAATGCAGCTATTATTAATTCATAAATCATTCAACTCTTTGTAGTGAATTATTTTTTTACATGCAGCATTCAAAACTATACTAAAGCAAGAATAACTAAAGAATCATTCTCAGTAACTTTTTTATTGTTAACTTTTGAAATCTTATGAACTAGTTACCATTAATTCAGCCATAGAGTTACTCCTTTCTATTGTGAAAAATGCTTGTAATTATATATTTGGCAGCCTATTAACTTCTTGTTGCCTGCATATTTCAGTTATTCATTTAAAATCATGTATTGTACACATATTCTATCTCTCTGACATATGTATATGCTGTGAATATATACATATGCATGTCATATTTATATATTTGTATATATATGTACACATATGTATATATTTCTGTGCGTGTATATATACCTATATAACCTCTTACATATACATAGTGAGAGGTTAAAAAGTCTGTAAGATAAGTATAAATCATGTCTTCCATTTCTGCTTAAATGTAATTTTTTCAAGGACACATGTCATTTCACTGTTGTTGCAGCCTAGAAAATATGGGCTGCATGAATGGCAGCAAGGGATGTGGGGTAGGTGTGACTGTTTAATTTGGGGCAGAAATACCTTTCCTTTTGGTTTTAACCATTGCTTGATCCCACAAAACATCCATATAATAAAGTTATTTTCTGTAGATTTGGGGAAAAAAACAAATGGGATTATAACACATAAAATGTATTAATTTTAAATTACAAAATATACCTACTCTAAAAGTTAGAAGGGGAAAGAGATCAAAGGATTGGATACTTCATAGGATTGTCCCCTCAAAGATATAACCTATTCCAAAACTTACAGCTACTGTCTCCTGCCTAATGTCTTAATGACTCTATCTTCTAATCTCAGCTGTGAAAATCTCCACTCACTTTGAAAGCCCTACAACCTACATGTATGGATTGAATTTTCTTCAGGCTCCTTAGTCCACTTTCATCAAAAATATTACCTTTGGTAAGATAGCAAATGTGCCTCAAGTATCTCTAGGTGTAACCTTAGGACTCTGCTGAGATCCACCCCTACATTAACAGACTTATAATAAGGGCTCAGAACACTTGATCTATGGGCACTACTATCAGCAGGAAAGAAATGGTACCTGGGATAAAGAAGGTCTTTTTACTAATGATAAAGGTATAAATTTATCCATAGGACTTAGCAATCCTGAATGTTTATAAATCTAATAACAAACTTTCAAAATATATAAAGCAAAAACTGTTAGATGTTCAAAGAGAAATAGACAAATCTATAATTACGAGACATTTCCATACTACTCTTTCAATAATTGAAATAACATGTAGTAGAAAATCAGTAAGAATAAATTAACCAACGAATGACCTAAATACGTATTCAGAATATGCAAGTAACAACAGAAAAGTATAAATTATTTTCAAACATAATTATACTTCATAAATGTTGTTTCTCATAAGAGACAATGTTCTGGACCATAAGAAAGGCTTCAATGTATTTTATGAATATTCAAGTCGTGCAAAGTATTATTCGTCAGTGATACAAAGACTGTAATGGAATTGAGTTAGAAATCAGTAATAGCAAAATGTCTGAAAACCTCCAAATATTTGCAAGCTAAAAAACGAAACCAAACCACACATATGTCTAAATAACCTGTGGGTCAAAAAAAAATCACAAAATATGAAAATATTTTTTAGTAAAAATTTTTTAAAACAATGTATTAAAACTTGTGAGATGATTTATATTTAGATTACTCAGTGATAAAGAACACTGAATATATGCAAAAATGTGACTAAATCTTGAAATAATTATAAGTAAAAGAAGCCACAAAAGAAAAGCTTATACAGTATGATTCTAATTGTATAAAATTCTAAAAAGTGCATACTGATTTATAGTGTCAGAAAGCAGACCAATGTTTTGCTTGCAGAGAGGGATTGAGAAGACATGAATTACAAAGGGGCATGAGAAAGCCTTTGAGTGTGTTGGAAATGTTTGTCGTCATGATTGTGGTGGCGGTTTCATTGATATGCATATCTGTCAAATATCAAATTGAATATTTTAAATATGTGTAGTTTTCACATGTCAATTATGTCTTATGCTATTAAATTCTTGTTAGTAGTTTGCAGTTAAGATGTATTTGTGGGTCAATTTGAAGGAAAATGACATCTTTATCATATTAATCTTTCTACCTATAAGCATGAGCCATCTTGTGATTTATTTAGCTTTCCTTAATATATTACAGTAAGCTCTAATTTTTTTATGTGAAACATTTTCATAGATTTATTTTTAGAATTCTATAATTTAGAATGAAAGTTAAGCTGCCGCACTAAAGAGACCAACACAACAGTGACATAAGGTACAATTGCATTTATTTTTCTTACATAGTCTATTCTGAGTCAGTCATCAGGAAAGGTCATTGGAAAATATACCTTCCATGGGGCTAGTCTAGTGATCAGAAAGTTATGTGTTTTTGCCAAACAGGCTCCTCCCTCCCTTCCTTCCTTTTGTTTCTTTATCAAAGCAATTCCCTCAAATATTTCATAGCTTTCTGGACTATTGACCTTTGGTCAGTAACAATTTCAATACCCTTAATTCTTTTCATGGATCTTTAGCCTGCTTTGTTTTTTGGGTTTTGTGCTAGACCCACATCAATTCGCCTTATTTCATTGTTGACTACTGTGCTGCAAAGGGCTAACTCAGCAGACCTGGGTTGCTTAACCCCTGCACATTCCCAAGAAAAGCCTATACTCAGAACTGGCCCTTGGCCAGACCTTGGGAGATGAGCTCTGTGACCTTGGAATATTCTGCCTGATGAGAGTGTTTTTGTACACCTGAGATTTGAAGTCATGTGGTTCCAGTTTAACCAGATAGTTTATGCTAACAATGTGATTAATGGTAATACTTTTGCTTTGGGGAACTGAAGTCTGAGTAATTAAAGTCACTCACACAGGTGCTACACGCCTACATGACTCACCCCAATAAAAATCCTGGACACCAGGGCTTGGGTGATTTTCCGTAGTTGACAATACTTTGCGTGTGTTGTCATTCATCATTACGATAGAAATTAAGTGCTTAACCGCATCTGTGTGACACTGCTGGGAGGGAGCACCTGGAAGCTCACATCTCATTTCTCCTGGACTGTGCCCATGTGCTTTTTCCCTTTGGTGATTTGTTATCTTTATCTATAATAAGCAGTAACCATGAGTGTAACAGCTTTTCTGAGTCCTGTGAGTCTTCCTAGCAAATCATTGAGCCTGAGAGTGGCCTCAAATTGTATTTTAAAACTGCTGACCACTTCTAAGTCCTCCCCTTATATCCTACTCTGCACTACCATCATGCCTCTCAACTCAATAACTCATGATAACTTTCGAACTTATCTCCTTGCTATGTTTTTTTCTATACTATTCCAACATGATTCTTTAGGGAAAAAAAAAAGATTTATTTTCTTCCTTTGTTTACCACATTCAGAAAAAAAAAATCTAAATACCTTATATACATGGCTTATCTGTTCTATATGATCCACATCCCCCCCCCCCACCCCAGCTATCTCACCTTTTCTTTTTACCCTCTCTCATTCAGATTCTTGGTGGTCCTCACACTTACCAAGCATTCAACAGCTCCAGGGGCTGTGCACTCACTGTTCCCTATGCCTGTTTGACTCGTGTCCCAGATATTCACAGGGAGCACTCTCCCATTCTTTAAGCTATTCTTATGCAGTGATGGAATTCTGTGAGTTATTACCAGTAAAGCCTGCTTAATACCATGCAGCAGTGTTATCTCCATGAGTAATCAGGGATCTTTTTAACTGGAGAGTGATCTTGTCTTAGAGGTTATTGAATATTTGAATATTGTTAGTGCTTACTTGTTACCTTACCTGGGAGAATCAAGACACACTACCCCAGGAATACAGGACCTTGGCATAATGAATAATTGAAGCTGACGGAGTTTGAGAAAAATAGCATAAGCAGGAAGATCTGACCTTCCCCCCTCCCTTTTCCCCTGAAACAGATCATAAAACCCTCATGTGAGAGTTGCCCTCCCTGTGCCAGGAGGAAAGGAGCATCCTTATCTCTGAAAACAAAGAGACACTGAGGAGAATCTGAAGAGGTCTTGCTAACTTTTCCAGTTCACTTTATTAACCTCATACTCTAACTTATGTTTCTCTACAACTATCCATTCTTCATCAAACCTAGCATAAAAATACTCATGTCCAGCCACTTTTTTGGGTCTTCATTTCCTCTTGAAGTCTCCAGTGTCACGTAAAACTTATGTTAAATAAATTTGTATGCTTTTCTGCTGTTTATCTCTCTGTCAGTTTACTTTTCAGACCCATTCAGGGACTATAAGAGCATTAAGAAAAATATTTTCCTCTTCTCCAGAGGCCTTCTCCATCCATCCTATAAAATAGCATCTGCCCTTATTCGGAAAATATCCTATTCCATATCCTTTGTCCCTATTCTTTTTTCTTCATAAGATAGATATGGAGATATATCTCTCCAAATAGAATGTAACCTTATGAGTATAGTGATCTCTACTTTAGTTTTGTTCTAAACATAACAGATCCTCAGTACATGCAAGGGTAAGTCAAAAAATTATCTGCACTCTGGCTGTAGAATTTATTTTAATTAACTTTTAGAAAAGACAAATACATCATTTTTCAACATAATCTCCTTACTTTTCAATACACTTTGTACATCTGTCAACAAGATTTCCTGTGCCCTCATTAAAAAAATGTTTTAGGCTGAGCTGCGAGCCATGAATGCACCGCTGTCTTCACTTCTTCATCAGAAGTGAGTCTTTGTCCTCGTAGGGCTGCTTTCAGGGGACCAAACAGGTGAAAGTCTGATGGAGCAAGATCAGGACTATAGGGAGGATGCTTTAACACATCAAAACAAAGTATTGCAGAGTGTCAGCAGTGTGGCAGAAGTGTGCAGACGTGCATTGTCATGCAAGATCACAATGCCCTTGAATAGCAGTCCTCTGTGTTTAATCTGAAGTTTAGGCTCAAGCTCTTCATTAAGCATCTCACTGTAATGAGCACTGTTGATTGTTGAACTATTTTCCTGATAATGTTCCAATACTGGCCCTTGAGAATCCCAGAAAACTGTAAGTATCAATTTTCCAGCTGATGGTTGACTTTTGAGCTTTTTCTTGGTCAGCGACTGAGGACGTTTCCATTCCATACTCTGCTGTTTACTCTCAGGCTAACAGTGATGAATCCATGTCTTGTCACCACTAATGATTCTCTTTAAGAAACTTTCACCTTCCTTAGAGTATTGGCCCAAATTTTGTTTGCGGATATCCAAACGCTTCTGTTTATGCTCTTCCATGAATTGTTTTGGTATCCATCTTGCACAAACTTTTTTGAAACCTAAATCTGTCATGGATTACTTCGTTTTGAGGTGTTAAAGCATCCTCCCTATAGTTCTGACCTTGCTCCATTGGACTTTCACCTGTTTGGTCCCCTGAAAGCAGCCCTACAATGACAAAGATTCACTTCTAATGAAGAAGTGAAGACAGCAGTGCATTCGTGGCTCATAGCTCAGCCTAAAACATTTTTTAATGAGGGCACAGGAAAGCTTGTTGACAGATGGAAAAAGTGTATTCAAAAACAGGGAGACTACCTTGAAAAATGATGTATTTGTCTTTTCTAAAAGTTAATTAAAATAAATTCTACAGCCAGAGTGCAGATAACTTTTGACTCACTCCAGTATTTGTTGATCACATGGATAAACCCTTATCTCCTCCTACCCCAAAGCAAATTTTCCTCAAAATAACTTAGTCACTTTAGAATGATAAATCTCATAGTCACTCTATGGTGTTCTTTGACAGTCTGAGTACAGTGGAACTATCCGGGAGTGGTTATGAGCTCTACTAGTGTCACCCATCCTTTAACATTTTCCCACCTGTGGGAGTGATGGAAATGCCTCTATTTTCCCAGTATCCAGCATGTGACTATTATATCAAGCATGTGCACATCACATACACTTACCCCACAAAGTGATAATTTTCAACAGTAGCACATAATAAACTGATAAGGAAGAAGAGAAATATAGTATTAACAAAGGAATTATAACTTTCATTTATGAATGTGAAGTTTTTGTTCTCTTTTTCGTTTCCCTCTTCCCACTCTCAAGTAATAATTGAAGAGGCTTTCTTCAGTTCTTATGATATACCGCTTATAGCCTCTTGCTATTGGGTTCACTTTGCCTTCACATGTAGATCCCTTGGGCCTGTTCTTCTTAAGTTGTTTCAAACTCAACTACTTTCCTTGGTGCCACTGTACTCACAGAACTTGCTGGACTAAGCCACTGGAGTGAGGGCTTCTCTCAACATAGATGTTTCTCTTGGCTTTGAGAATCTGGCCAGTTTCATGCTTTTATATAATTTTCAGGAAAATGTTGGGTGGTAGATTCCCTATCCTTCAAATTCCAGGTGGCACAGATCAAGTGGTTCTCTGCTACCCTTGCTTCCCTTCTCTAGGGCCACCCACTCAGCAAGCTCTGCATAGGGTATCTAGTGTCTGATGTGGGGAAGAAAGTTAACTATTGTTCTAAGTTCAAAATTTGAGAGGACAGAAAACTTGTAATTTTACATCTCATTAAGATGACAATAAAGAGCATTTTAAATTTGTAAACCCCTGAGTAATGACTTAGAAACAAGCTGTCATATTGTTATAGCACAAATCTTTAGAATTGATTACAACACTCTGGATCTCAGTAATTGAGGGAGCACCAGTTTGTGAAAGATTAATTTCTTTACATTACTCTTTTTAACACATTATCAATGCCATTAGCTTTTTCCCTTTTACTTTCATCCTGTTTCTCACTAAAGACTGTTGTACCATGTTGATTAATATGATTATAATATTTTGAAAAGATGGGAATTTCCATGTTTTCTGGAATACATGACTTACATGACTATCCCTTTGAGATGCAGATCCTGTCTGGCAATTTACTACATTGACAAATATTAATAAAAAGTTCATCTTCCAGAAATCTTACTGTTAATTAGTATGCACACTGTTGATGAAAAGCATATTATGAATGTTTGCTGCATAGAAGACATTATATTAGGTACTCAAAAATAGATAGTAGAAAATCAAAGGTATGGTCCAAATAAGCCATATATGAAAGCATCTTACACAAGTGTAAGAGTATAATAAAAACAAAGTGTTTTAGTTTTGCAGGGAAGAGTTGAAAGCAGATAATTTCACTCAGGAAAACATTTGTACTCTAGAGATGAGCTTCTATGTGAATCATATATAAAGGAAAGGGAAGAAGAAAAGCTAAACATGTTCTTTACAAATTATCTGCAAGGAATAGACAATAACTTTGATTCTTTGATGTTGGAAGATAAGTGATATGTATTTCTGAATTGAACTTATAAAAGACTTGATTACAAAACTGTTCTGAATCAAATTTAAATTTTATTATTCTCTCCACAGATTGAAGATTAAATCTGTGACAAAAACACACATAGCATATATTGTCTGATTTCCTCAGCTGTAAAATAGAAGTAATAACACCATCATTAACATTGTGCATTATAATATAGTATTTTCTGCTGCCTAATTTATAATATGGACATTTAAGGATAGTGTCAGAGTGAAGTATTGTGTTACTGTTTATATTCTTTCTCAAATAAAATATACACATAATTTTGCAGCTGATTTCCATTGGCTAATTCCAACTGAAATACCATTACTTTACTTGGGAGGTAATTAATATACCATTGGGGAGTATTTTCAAACACTGTAAATTTTAAATACTTCTATATTCCATAGCTCAGAGAAATTTTAGCATTTTTAAAAAATTTTTATGCTAATACATTCAATTGCATGTCATATTTGAACAATTTGAATGTTTTTCTGATGCTTCTCTGTAGTTGGGATATTAACCTCTGATTCATGATAAAGAAGTTACTATCATTAATTATTCTTAACTTATACCTTTTAAAAGAAATATTTCACCTAAGTATTCTAAAATATCCTTAAAGATGAGTTTATATTTTTAATTACCTTTAGGGACTCTCTATCCTTTAATTTTAGGACATTTATTCACAGTTGTGATATACACTAGAACTTTGCTTTTTGAATAGCCATATTTATTTTTTATTAATGTATAGTTGACTTACAATGTTGTGTTAATTTCTGCTGTATAGGAAAGTGATTCATTTATACATACATATACATTCTTTTTTATCTTCTTTTCCATTAGGGTTTATCATGGGATATTGAATGTAGTTCCCTGGGATATACACTAGGACCTTGTTGTTAATTCATTCTACATATAATACGAGGGTGAGTCAAAAATTATCTGCACTCTGGCTGTAGAATTTATTTTAATTAACTTTTAGAAGAGACAAATACATCATTTTTCAAAATAATTCCCTTGCTTTTCAATACACTTTGTCCATCTGTCAACAAGCTTGTATTCCCTCATTAAAAAATGTTTTAGGCTGAGCTGTGAGCCACGAATGCACTGCTGTCTTCACTTCTTCATCAGAAGTGAATCTTCATCCTCGTAGGGCTGCTTTCAGGGGACCAAACAGGTGACAGTCTGATGGAGCAAGATCAGGACTATAGGGAGTATCTTTTAATACCTCAAACGTTGCCACCCGTCTATTCAACAGAATCATTTCACATGTACGCTCAATGTTGTCATTAGCTGTGGATGTGGACTGGCATCCGGCTCCTTCTTGTTGGCTAACACCTGTGTGACCTTCCTTGAACTTCTCTATCCATCCATAAACACTTCTTCAGGACAAAACAGTTTCTCCATACTGCACACAAAGACTTCGATAAATAATGGCACCAGGTATATCTACAGACCACAAAAAACGAATCACTGCACACTGCTCTTCTTTCATGCAGATCACAAGTGGGGCATCCATTTTTGCTAGCACCACAGTTACAAATGAACTGATGTAACAGGTTCACACCTGCACAGCAGTGACTGGGAAGACAGTAGCCTTGAACAGAAGGTGCTAATAAGACAATGTGGCCAACAGAAGCTTTAATATAGCTGGAGTGTGGATAATTTTTGACTCACACTCATAGTTTGCATCTGCTAACCCAAACTCACAATCCATCACTTCCACACCCCTTCTCTTCCTTGACAACCATAGTATGTTCTGTATGTCTGTGAGTCTATTTCATAGATAAGTTCATTCATGTCATATTTTAGATTCTATATATAAGTGACATCACATAGTCTTTGTCTTTCTCTTTCTGACTTACTTCACTTAGTATGTTAGTCCCTAAGTCCATTCATGTTGCTACAAATGTCATTATTTCATTCTTTTTTATGGCTGAATAGTATTCCATTGTATATATGTACCATTGTATATATTTTAAAATTTTTATTCAGCACTATTGCAATGGTAGCTAATCTGTTCTGCTGAATGTTACAGAGGCTATTTATGTTTCATATTTCAGCAGCATTTCATAGGCATTTTGTCTGAGCTAATCTTGGAAATTTTCCATCAAGAAGTTCTCATCTTTTTTTCATTAGTTATTTAATATCTGAAAATGTGAAGCTCAATGGTTGTGCTGTGTACTCAGCTTTCTAGAAATATTCAGTTTATGTAGCATAATTATTTTAGTAATCATTTTTGCTGGAACTTGGACCAAGAAATTCAGCAACTGTAACATGGGAAAGTCATTAGTATAAGAACTTCCGTTAGCATGTGCAATTTTTAATGTATTTTTATTACTTCCATTTTCCAAAAATACTAATTTGTTATTATAATAATGAGAAATACATTCTGGGAATCATAAAATATTTTATTACTTATAAATATAATTTTTAAAATTTTAGATAATGTTTATATCATGTTTATTATACCTAATTGTGGCATTGATTTAAATTATCCTCAAAGAACTACATTAATCCTGAAAGTCTCCTCTGATATATTAATTTGTTGATGTAAAAACATTCAAAATTTTTATTATCAAACACTTGTTTTTAGTAACTCTAATAAATAACATATTTCTTAATTTTTATATATGAAATATGATTACTATTATTTCTGAATCAGCTAATAACTACCCAAAGACTTTTAAAAGTGGTATCTGTTCAAGTGAATAAAATCTGTTTGTTTTCTTTTTCAGAATTCTCCTCATTCTATAGTTAGCATAAAGCATTTTCATCTCTAAAGTAACTTTTTAAGTTTAATATAACCTCCATTCCCATAAATAAGTAGAAAACGATTTATGTTTTTTCATTTCTAGCTTTATATAAAGCACAGAATTACTCACAATGAAAATACATTGTTCTGGATATCTCTCTACTGGAAAATTTCCAGACCAATATCTTTCCCAAGGAGGAAAGGTTGTTTAATAATGAGCCCCAATGCCATTATCATACAATCTTTGTAAGTATTTGTTATCTGAAGATCAGCCCATTGTGTGCAATTGATTAGGAGAATGTACTTGGATTGATTTCTGGGCTCTTGATATGGAAGCCTTTCTCTAATGAATATGGTAGATAGACTAAGAGGGAGCTAAAACACAATTTATTAAAGATGATTACTTGAGTTTGAAAGTTTTTGGAAAGTGCATTTATTATCTTTTGCTAAATCCCCAGGAAATAAGAATTTCTGACAAGATCTTTTATTATAATGTGTAAAACCTACTTAAGACTTGCAAGCAGAAAATGAGAAATTAAACAGCTTAGTTGTGAATTATTTTCTTTCATAGAGCATTAAACATTAATAGGATAATATTTCTATTTAGAACCAAGAAACAGTATCTAATTAATATACTAACATATTTATTCATGTGATTCATACAAATGTATTAATAACATTTTTTCTTGATCTCTAAAGAGAATGCTCTATTAGCCATTATTTTCTACAAAAAGTGAAGCATTTCGATTTGTGTAAGCTTGTAGTATTTTTAAAGAAACGTTTTATAAAATGCTTTAGTATTGCCACCTTAAGGTCAAGATGTATATTCTGTTGGGGCCCCAATGCAACACCCCTACCTCAGGGTGATGAAAAGAGCAGGGAGAGTCACTTGTATGCAGCAGATACTTATTGTTGGGTACCTGCCAGTCCTCAGGGCACCAGCCTAGGGAGCTTCTGTCTCATTCTGGTCTTAGTTGACTCATAGGCATCAATGCTGAAGAAGACAGGTGAGACAACAGAGATAAGTAACTACACAGTTTATTGCCTGTGCTGAATTGACCAGTAGCCATTAGTCAGCAGTTCACAGATGCTCTCTAGAGCAATGCTTCTCAGACTCCACATACAAATCCTCTTGAAATCTTGTTAAATTGTAGATTCTGATTCAGTAGGTCCGGAGTAGGGGTTGGGGCTGAAATTCTTCAGTTCTAACAATTTCTTGAGTGATGCCCCTCCTGTTGATGTATAGTCCACACTTGTGAGTAGACTGGTCTAGAGCACTGTTCTAGAATTCAAAGTTCCTTTACCTGAGGCACCATCACTTCCCTTAACACTTCCTCAAATTTCCCACAATATGGAGCTAACTAGACCCATTTGATACTTGTTTTCTCATGATAACTTTAATCCTGTAGGTGGAAGTCTTTTGCAAGGACAAGATAGACATCTTGGTCAACCCCTACTATTCTACATTTCTTTTTTTATTGACATCATCTTTCTTTATTATATAGATTTTTTTTTCCTTTATACTGGTTCTCTTTTTCTTTTCTGCCCAGAGTTTGTCCAAAGCTCTGATGCTTTTTATTTCTAACTAGCTAATTCTGATGACCTTCCCTTAAGCTACTCAATAGATTCTTCTGTCGATCAATACTTCAAATTCAATCCATTAAGGATTTGGGAAAAGATTATGTTCATTTTTACTGTAAATCCTAAGTGTTTATCTGAATAGAATTTTTTTAAAAAAATGATAGGGAATAAAACAAGACACAAAACAAGCTTGAGCTGGATACAAAATATAAGTGATTTTCTAACCCTCTGTTCACCTCCAAAGAGACTTCAAGTTTGTTTTGCTATGTATCCCTTTCTAGATGCAGAGATGACAACTTAAATTTATAGAATGATTTTCTTGCAACAAAGAACCTTCCTATAGATTATCTTTTTCATTTGAAGCACTTGATGAAGAAAGTGGCATCTATCATTGCCCAGATAATATACTTTGATGTTGAAAGTTACTCCTTATTCCATGTGTTTGTCTTTTCTATTAGACTTGCAGTAGTGCCCAAAATGACACTATTGGGTTCATTTCTGTGAATAAGGCATATAAGTCTTGAAAGTTTATTATTTAAAGATAATTACATACTAAAATGGTAACTCGAGAATTTACAAAGTTTATTCTAGTTAAGTTCTCCAACCAGTGTCTTCTGTATCCCTTCCTTCCTGTGTTTATATTCTGGCTCATACACCCTCTAAATGCTGGGCTGCTCCAGAATTCTTTTCTTGATTTTCTCTTTATCTTTTATGTTTCTAGCTATTATTAACACAGTTTCATTTTCTTTGGCTGAAATTTTTTTCAGTTATAAACAGCACACTTGCGACTCTGAATTCTTACTTAGGCTCAAATAGCTTTTTTGAGCTCCAGAAGTATATTTCTACTACTTATTTGCATATATTTACAAAATATGTTAAAAATCTAGATGAGAATTGGGGCTTGAGAGTAACTACATTAAAGATGCTAATAGCATGTAGATGTACCATGTTTAGGTTAATACGCTCACTATTTTATATTCTGTGTTCAGGTTAGTGATTAGAAACATACTTATTACTAACAACCCCCCCTTACAAGTGCCCTGATAAACTTCTTTATTATTAATTTTTTCAGAATGTTCTTCTAAGAATGGAAAATATGAGTCTCAGATGGTCATAAAGTATATATACTTTCAAAAGGATAAGTAATTCTTTTTCACATTTATAATCCCTGAATGTCTGAGTCCTTATAATTTCTCATACATAAATTAAATGATCCTTTTAAAGCAAAAATATGCTGCATGTTTTAAAAGCTACCAGTAAATTAAATTAAAATTTGAAATCAAATAAGTAAATATTCATTTAATCAATAAAACTCTTGCCTGTATTATGTTATTGTTGACATAGCCTGTTTGTAAATATTAGCATCTGTTGTTAAACATAAAACTTATTTTCTTGATAGTCTTCAGAAGCTCAGTGAAAATTTTTTTTGTATTCTTAGAAAGAATTGGTTTTATTTTGCACTTGTTCAATGATTACCTCATCATCCTTAGCAACTTGTTTTCATTTGATATTATAAATATATTTTTTTGGTTTAGCATGATATATATTTATATCCTCACTATTTAGTTATTTACTTTTATATTAATATGTCTGAATTACAGAGCAGGGCTTCTGGAAGCATTGAATTCTTATCCTATAAACCATACCATAATTTAAATAAATAAATTTAATTAAATAAGTGATTAAAGAAATATAAGATAAAAAATTAAATCCCTTTATTGTTTTAACTACTTCAGAAGTTTGGAGTTAATTATGATCTATGAAATAGTTACGTACAACAATATATAGGATGGTAATGAGTTAAACATTTCTGAAGCACATGCTATAAAACATCAAGGTTAATGGCCCAGTAAATCATGAAAAAATAAGGAATAGTAATTTTATTGACCACAAAGGTAAAATACATTTATAGAAATAAAAGAGAATAATTTTTAAAATGTCATGTATTAATTAGAAAATTTTACTCATATAATAATAAGAAACTAAGGTTGCTGAAATTTTAGAAGCTTTGTAGCTTAACATCAGATTTCCATTTTATATTATAAGATAGGTACTTCCAATCTGAAACTCAAGATATCCTCTTAATATTTAGTCGAGAAACTAGGAGATAGTTAAAGTTTGGAGGTCAGGTCTATCAGATGTAGTAGCTGATATATATCATCATCTAATAGCTGTGAAGCTATCCTGGTAACTTTCCTAAAAAGTAAACTGACATTCCTTAAGGGGATTCTTTTCAAAGAGCAACCATAATATAGGTAATTCTTGCTAATTTAATGACCATCTACAAGCTGTATATGAATATAATAATAAGGATGTGTTGAAGATGTCATTGTCATAAAAATATAGATGTCTGGATCTGAGGCCTTTAATCAAATCTTTATTTTCTGGAAATGGCTTACCAGTTTTTAAATTAGCTATATTAAAAAATAATAGTAGATATTAGATTATTAAAACAGAAAATTGCTACAAAGTGAAACTGTCTACTTAGTAGAAGATGTTTGTTGTATGGAATAGAATAGCTAATATAATGTCACTTAGTGTTTGCTGCACATCTCCCAACCTCACCTTTACAAGTCTGCTCAATTGTCAGCTTTTCCTCTGACAAGAGCCTCTAGTGGCTAGCTGGACTGTGAAAGCTAAGGTGAGCCCTTGATGACAGAGTTCATTAATCACAGTCAGGACTCAGAAAGTAGGGGAATTATGTGAAGAAGGGAGCTAATAATTTGGAATTCTCCTGATTTATGTCCCAATCAAGTACTTGAAAAACAGCTTGGTTCAGAAACAGAAAACTATAATTGCTATTTTAACAGATACTAATCATTTTTAAAAATTTATTTTATTGAAGTATAGTTGATTTACTGTGTTGCATTAATTTCTGCTGTATTCAGATCTATGTACACACACACATACATTCTTTCCCACATTTTTTTCATTATGGTTTATCACAGGATATTGAATATAGTTCCCTGTGCTATACAGTAGGACTTTGTTGTTTATCCATTCTATACATAATAGTTTGCATCTGCTAATCCCAATTCATCCCTCCCCAGCCCCTCATCCCCCTTGGCAACCACTAATCTGTTCTCTGTGAATCTGTTTTTTTTTCTTTTTGTAGTTTAGATTCCACATATAAGTGGTATCATGTGGTATTTGTCTTTCTCTTTCTAACTTATTTTACTTAGTATGATAATCTCTAGGTCCATTCATGTTGCTACAAATGGCATTATTTCATTCTTTTTTATGGCTGGATAGTATTGCATCACATATATGTACCACATCTTCTTTATCCATTCATCTGTTGATGGACATTTAGGTTGTTTCCATGTTTTGGCTATTGTGAATAGTGCTGCTATGAACATAGGGGTGCATGTATCTTTTTGAATTATAGTTTTGTCTGGATATATGCCCAGGAGTGGGATTGCTGGATCATATGGCTATTCTGTTTAGTTTTTGGAGGAACCTCCATACCATTTTCCGTTGTGGCCATGCCAATTTACATTCCCACCAACAGTGTAAGAGGGTTCCCTTTTCTTCACATCCTCTCCAGCATTTGTCATTGGGGACTTTTAAACCAAAATATTTTACCTACTCTTGTGATTAAAAACTGCTGGCCAGGAATTCTAAAAGATAAACTCTTTCAAAGACTTTAATACTTAAAATGACTACTGGCCAATTGCTAGAATTTAATTTTCAAATTATTACTTAATGTCAATAGAACTAAATTTATACATTAATGTGTATTTAAACAAATGTCTTGTAGTAATTTTATTTGTTTGTTTGTTTATTTATGGCTCCTTTGGGGCTTTGTTGCTGTGTGCAGGCTTTCTATAGTTGTAGCAAGGTGGGGCTACGCTTTGTTGCAGTGCGCGGGCTTTTCATCCTGATAGCTTCTCTTGTTGCGGAGCACGGGCTCTAGGCATGTGGACTTCAGTAGTTGCAGCACGTGGGCTTGGTAGTTGTGGCACACAGGCTCTAGGGCACAGGGGCTTCAGTCATTGTGGTGTGTGGGTTCAGTAGTTGTGGCACACAGGCTTAGTTACTCTGTGGCATGTGGGATCTTCCCGGCCCAGGGCTAAAACCCGTGTCCCCTGCATTGGCAGGGGAATTCTTAACCACTGTGCCACCAGGGAAGTCCCTCTTGTAGTAATTTATAGTTTGTTCTTATATGTTTGATGCCCCAAAACTTTAGTTATGTCAAAATTAGAAATAATAATATGCTCACTTTTTAAGAGCTTCCATTTGTTTTGTTATGAAAATTACAGAAAGTTACTTAATGAATTGTCTACATTACATAAATAGATAAATAAGCCATTAAGAAAAAAGTTAAAAAGTTGGGTGTTTCAGAACTTAACCTAATAATTATTACAAAGTTCTAATTCTGAAGTTTTACAAGAAAAAGACCTTTGAGTAAGTTACATAGTTCTTTGTAATTTGGCCATTACACTATCATTTTCTTTTTTTTGGAAAGTAAGGGTTCCTACTCTTATTGAATAAAAAAAAATGATGGTACACCAAATACTATCATTTTTCTTATTCAATTTTTTTTAAGATTTTAACACTGTAGTGTTAAAATTAAGCAATTGTGGATAATCCTGATAAAAATCACAGGAAGATATTATTATACATAATAGTGAATAAATGTTTTGGGTTTCTTCACCTTCTGAACCAATATCAATGAAAATAATTAGAAATTAAAGGTGTTAGTTGAAGTTGTTAAATAAATTGTTGTGAAAACTCAAGCTGTTAGGAGTTCTAAAATTTGACAGAATATTTTCATACCTTTAAAAGAAAGCAATTGATGTGAAAGTAAGGGCCAAAATGGAATCAAGCATAATATTGGTATTATTAGTTTGCTCCTAAAATATTCCTCATTAACATAAGAAGAAATTACAAAATTATTTTACATCATTTCAATCAATGTTTTGCCATTAGTAGATGTTTTCACTATTTTGATGTAATTTTTTTCTTTTATCACTTTGGATTGATACATGAGAAAGTTCTATTACTGAGAAAGAATTGAAGCATGGATTTTTTTTCAAATTTATTTATTTTATTGTTTATTTATTGGCTGCATTGGGTCTTTGTTGCTGTGCAGGTTTTCTGTAGTTGCCAAGAGCAGGGGCTACTCTTCACTGCAGTGTGTGGGCTTCTTACTGCAGTGGCGTCTCTTGTTGCGGAGCACGGGCTCTAGGTGCGTGGACTTCAGTAGTTGTGACTCGCGGGCTGTAGAGCGCAGGCTCAGTAGTTGTGGCACATGGGCTGAGTTGCTCTGCAACAGGTGGGATCTTCCCAGACCAGGGCTCGAACCCGTGCCCCCTGCATTGGCAGGCGGATTCTTTTTTTTTTTTTTTTGCTATTCTAACTTGCTATTTTTTTTTTAACAGACAATAAACTGCATATATTTAGAATGTACAATTTGGTATCCCAGTCTCCCAATTCATTCCCCCGCAACCCTCCCTGCTTTCCCCACTTGGTGTCCATATGTTTGTTCTCTACATCTGTGTCTCTGTTTCTGTGGCAGGCGGATTCTTCACCACTGAGCCACCAGGGAAGCCCTGAAGCATGGATACTGAAAGATAGTTCTGCTGTATTTTGGCTCTTAGGTCACTCAGCTGCTCATGCACACCCTTCATTCCATAAAAAGGATAAACTAATCCCCTTCTTTAGGGGGACAAACCCAAAGTTCCATCAGAGTATGAAATCTAACTGAAAGATTAAAATTTCTGTGTTTATTGTCCTTTCCTTTGGGCATGGATTTGGCTATTTTTGGCTTATCCAACCATAAACTCAAAAGCACATTTCTTCCTTAACACAGCCAGTGCATGAGGGTGAAGTAACACATTCACCACCATAAAAAATCCCGTTTGGAAAAAAACATTAAGAAACACATGGATTTACTGGCACATAGCAATTATCATATCCTGTTACCAGAAATAATAAACATCACTTGCTCTGAGACTGAAGTAGCTTTCTTAATTAGTCCATCTAGCCAATCTTTAGTGTGCTTTCTGAAGGAACCCCTTTCTCATTGCCCTCACCATTCTTGGCTCTGAACTTTAAGAGATTCAATATTAGTTATTTTTTCCAATGTCCAAACCGAGGTCATTCCCTATTCAAGATTACCTCGTGATCCAGGAAAGCTATTGGATCTACAGCTATTCACGCATTTCACATAGGAAGGAAGAAGGTTGGGAAGGGCTGCAGGAAGGTGTACTTCCTACTTGCATTAGTCCTGTTTAAGGAACCATCTAGGAAGCCTAAAAAAATGACAGCCACTTCCTTCTTTGGCCATCCCTAGCTGCCAAGTAAGCGGGAAAATAATGTCTTCTAGCCAAGCTCATTGCTCATCTGCACACAATTATGGTGTTGTAAGAGTAAAGGGATATGTGGGTATTGGAAGGGTAAGTAATAATCTGTGCAGCAAAGCATAACAGTGAATTCATCCTTTTTCTCCACCAGTTGAGTTCTCTTCCACTGTTTCCTGTGAGCTGTTGGTAGTACCATCTAGCCAATGAACAACAGAAATCTGAGTCATTCTTGACACCTATTTTTCTCTCTCATGTCGTCTCCAAACATGCAGATATTCTCAAGATTATTAACTCCCTTCAATCACGGGTACTTTATAACTACATGACAATTTAGCTCCAGTTACACTTTTTTCCTTGTGTTTTCAATCCAAATCTATTCAAAGTATATTACATATATCCAAAAGTACTACATACTTTTTCATTAGTTCCTTGATCCACTGCAATCTGTTTTCTACTGCTTCTCCTTTCCCAAACACTTCATAGAAGCTTTTCCCTGAGAAGTATTCAAGGAAATCTACTTACCAAATTAAGTAAAACTTTTTGGTTTTTTGTTTGTTTGTTTTATTCATTCTCATTAAAGCTTTAGGCTCTGTGACCCACTTTCTCCATCTTGAACTTCTCTTATCCCTTAATTTCTTTGGATACACTTTTATGATCCACTCTTTCCCTGCTATAACTTTATAGAAACTATTCATTCTCCATTCTAATGTCAATCAAATACTCTGTAATTAGGATATATCCATTCTTATTATTGAGACCATAAATAATCCCCTTTCTTCTTTATACTTAGCCACTCTATATAAAATGGATTGCTCCCTACAATATTTAAATATGCCATGTTGGGCAGGGTGGCTCTCCAAGATGTCCATGCCCTGATCCCTAGACTTTGTGACTATGTTACATGACATGAAAGAATTGATTTTTCAGATGTAGGTAAGGTTATGAACCTTAAAATAGGGGGATTATTATGGTTTGTCTGATGGGTTCAGTGTAATCATATGAATCCTTAAAAGCAGAAAACTTTCAGAGATATGGCAGGAGAGAATGATGGAGAGTTTAGAGGCATGAGAGAGACTTGACCTACCAGACTTGGAGGGACCAAATGGAACACATGAGAAGGAATGTGGGCAGCCTCTAGTAGGTTCCCAGCTGGCTCCCAGCTGACAGTCACAGGGAAATGAGAACCTCAATCCTGCAATTGCAGGGAACAAAATTCAGTCAACATCCTGAATTACTAGGAAGCAAATATTTCTCTAGAGGCTCCAGCAGGGAATGCAACCCTGCCAAAGCCTTGATTTCTGCCACTCACACTTTTGACCTATAGACGCTGTGGAGTAAAAAAAAAATTATGTTGTTTTGACCTGTTTGGTTTGTGGTAATTTGTTAGGGCAACAAAAGAAAATTAATATATATGCTAAATCTTTTCCTGTCTTAACACAATAAAGGGAATTCTGGGAATATGGAGCCTGAACATAGCTCTTCTCCCCTACCCTCCCCAGACAAATCTAGGTTCTTTGCCTCCTCTGAGCCAAGTGGACATTTACAGGCTTTTGGGAGGGTCTGAGGACTCAGGATTATGGGCATCCTTTTAAAGAGTGATGTAGGAAATGGAAAATTGCCTAGAATGTGGCCTAAAAGTCCAAAGATTTAGTGGAATAAAGAGTTTCCTAGAAGAAACTTTCTGTGTGGGGGGGATTACTAAGATCTGGGAGGAATGCCAAGGTCTTTAGTGAGAGTGTCCAAATGCCAGAAAGGAACCAAAAGAACAAGCTGGATTTTCCCAAAATACTGAGAGAAACGGTTGAGATTGGAGGGAGATGGGGGATGCAGGTTGAGTCTCCTCTATATAGAAATTGGGAATGACCCGTAAGGGGAAATTTTTACTTCAAGAGCCTTAAGCAAGGGCTAGCACTTTGCCCTGAATCCACGTATACATGGTATAGCTAATCCCTTTGCTGTTTACATCTTAATGATGTCTCACATTTAGATATGAGCTCAAATAAAGCCAATAAACAAATACATAGATAAATAACTTCTCTTCTGATAGCCTCCATACATAGAAAATAATCAGGTTGAATAATTAAATGTGTACCTGGTAATGCAGAATTACTAGGGAAAAAATGATGAAATCTTGAATTACAAAGACAAAATACAACAACAAAATCATAGCACTTAAAGTTCTAATGGTAACATTATAAAGTCCTCCTGGAGCATAGAAATACACTAGTCAAACCTAGAAAATCAAGTTTATGAGCTAAAGGAAAGCATAATCAAGATTGAAAACTGAGTCAATACCTTAGAAGATCAGATGCAAGAAATATCTCAAAGCACAGACCAGTAAAATAAATAAAAACTGAAAGACTTTTATCTGTGGATAATAGGTTTTACTGAAGGAGAAAAAAGAACAGGAGGGAGAGGAAGCAAACAATACCAGAAAATTTTCCTTAGCTGAAGAAGGGCCTGAATTTGGAGATCTAAAAGGTTCACCTAAGTTATAGGCTGTATTGAAGAAAAAACAAACAACGGCACACACAGGCATATCCTGGTAAATAAGCAAGAGAAAAACTGTTAAAAATTTTCAGAAAATTAAAGTAAGGAAAGCCTATTTATTAAAGGGGGAAAAATCAGACCGTTATTGAACTTTGCACCCATAGCAGTAGAGGGCAGAAAGCTATTGTTGTTTGTATGCTGGTGAAAGAAAATGACTGCAACTTGAGAATTATTTAACCAGAGGAGAAGTCATTCACCAGTTAAAGGGAAATAGAGCTGTGCAATAAATCAAAAATAGCTCTTGAAAATTAAGGGAAAAAAATATTTTCCGATAATCTACATAGCACAGAAGAAAATGAGAAGAGTGAATAGAAATTCTTTAGAAAACACTGCAGTGATATCAGTTCCTACAAAAACGTATAGGACACAGAAAAACTTATTATTCTTAAAGGAAAATGGATTAATTACCTATTGCTGTATATAAAATTATCCCCAAACTTCTTTTTTGTTCAAAGCAATTTATTTATTTATTATTATTTTTTTGAGGTACACCAAGTTCAATCATCTGTATTTATACACATATCCCCGTATTCCCTCCCTCCCACGACTCCCCCCGACTCTCCCTGTCCCAGTCCTCTAAGGCATCAACCATCCTCGAGTTGAATTCCCTTTGTTACACAGCAACTTCCCACTGGCTATCTATTTTACAGTTGGTAGTATATATATGTCTATGCTACTCTCTCACTTCGTCTCAGCTTCCCCTTTACCCCCCTTCCCCCCAAACCTTGAGTTCTCCAGTCCACTATCTGCATCTGCGTCCTTGTTCTTGTCTTGCCACTGAGTTCATCAGTACCATTTTTAGATTCTGTATGTATGAGTTAGCATACAATATTTGTCTTTCTCTTTCTGACTTACTTCCCTCTGTATGACAGACTCTAGGTCTATCCACCTCATTACATATAGCTCCATCTCATTCCTTTTTATAGCTGAGTAATATCCCCAAACTTACCTTCTTAAAAAATTCTCTCTCCTAATTTCTGAGTAAAACAGGGCTTGCATGCAAGGTTTGGCTTAGTATCTCTCATGAGGTTGCTGTTATATGTCAGCCAGGGATGAAGTTATCTGAAGTCTTGATTGGAGTTAGAGGATCTAATTCCAAAGTGGCTTTCTCACATGGCTAACAGGTTGTTACTTACTTTTGTCATGAGGTCGCAGTTTCTCTTCATCAGCATCTTCACACTGGGCTGCTTGAGGCCTCCTGTCAAAAAGAAATCAAGGGAAATTAAATTCATATTGCTAAGTGAAAGAAGCCAATCTGAAAAGGCTTCCAACTCTATGACATTCTGAAAAAGGTAAAACAGTGAAGACTGTAAAAAGATCAGGGGTTGGGACTTCCCTGCTGGTCAGGGGTTGAGACTCCATGCTTCCAATGCAGGGGGCACAGTTTCGATCCCTGGTTGGGGAACTAAGATCCTATATGCCATATGGCACAGCCAGAAAAAAAAGATTGGGGTTTGTCAGGAGTAAGGGGGAGGGAGGGAAATATGAATAGGTAGAGCATAAGGAATTTTTAAGGCAAACTCTTTTGTATATTTCGTATGATAATCTAATGGTGATTAAATGTTGTTATACATTTGTCTTAAGCTGTAGACTGTACAACAAGAAGCACAAAGCATGAACCCTAAGATAAACTATGGATTTCAGTTAATAATAATGTATCCATATTGGCTCATCAATTGTAACAAACATACTGTACTGATAAGGGAACCTCTGGGGGAGTCGGGGAGTGTCAGGAAGGAGAGAGAGGGTATATGGGAAATTGGTACTTTCAACTCAATTTTTCTGTAAACCAAAATCTTTTCTAAAAATAATCTATTAATTTAAACAATTTCAAACCTAGAGAGAAAGGGCAAATTTTGTGGCCAAATAACCTGAGTGGACAAAATGGTCAATATAAATGTCCAAAATTGACAGTAGAGTAAGTGGAACATTCAAATACACCAAATGCCATAGATAGCTATATTTACTAATGTTATTTAATCTTTGAATTGGTAATGTAAATGCCATTTAAAATAGGTAAAGGCGTAGAAAAATGTGAAATTCCTCTATTTGGTGAAGAATTTATATACCTATAAAAATTGATATTGGTACTAAAAAAGGACTATAAATCAATATCATGTAAATATAGATCAAGATCATATTAACCATTAGCAAGTAGAATGTTGCAATTTATTCAAAGAATAACATACCATGACTAAGTAATAAATACATTACACATACAAGAATAATATGAGAAATACTGTCAACATGTGGTAAAGCTTTTCACTCCACAAGGGACCCCACAAATTTTTCCAAGAAGTATTTCACGAATATAATGAATGCTTTTGCAGAAGGATGCAATTTCATGGTTTATCTTTCTATTCTGTGGAAACTCTTAAATAGATGCTTGGAGGAAAAATGAGTCTGTCGTAATTGTGTTCATACCTCTTATCCAGTTAACTTCCTAATTCTGCTTCTCTTCTCCTCTCCCCACTTTCTAGCTTCACACTTTTCTTTCTCATCTCACTGAAAAGGCATACACGAAGCATTTGCAAAGACATCTTGTTATAATCAAGATTGCAGTTGGCCAGAAGTAACATAAATTTAACCATAGTAGATTGGACGCGTACAATGTTTATTTTTCTCCCACTAGAAGTCTGGAGATTGCAATCTAGGGATGCAGTGATAAATCAACAGTGCCAGGGGATGTCCAGATTCCTTTTGTCTTTTCTTTCTATCCTTAATGTTTTGTTTTCATCCTCATGCTCCCAAGATGCACTCCTAGGCATCAGAATTACTTACCAGTAGTGAATACTGAATGCAAAAAGCAGCATTCTCCACTTCAAATCTTGTCTCCATAATGGAAAGCAGAACATTCTAATAAGGCTACATTTATTTCATTCCTGTTGAAATGATAATATTCTGTTCATCAATATTCACAGTACTTCTTATACTCATCAGCTGTTTGCAATAACATATAGCCCGGGTTTACACCAACAAACATTTATTTCTCCTTGATAGTAAATGTTGGCTGTTTATCTGCTGCACAAATCTTTTTCATTCTGGGAATTAGGCAAGAGGAGCAACCTGTATTTGTCACATGCTGTTCTCAAGGCAGAGAGAAAGAGCAAGTGGTAGAAACTTTCAGTATCTCTTAAAGCTTTTGCTCAGGCATAACATACATGACACATGTTCATGGTCCATGGATCAAGGTGAGTAGCATGACACTTAGGAGGGAAGTATATTTTGTCTCCAGGGAGCTACTGTAAGTCACATGGCAATGGATAGAGCCATCTAATCTTCTTAGAGCAAATGAAAAAAATAGTTGGGAACAATAATTTTCCCCATCAGTATGTCTATAATTAGGAGACAGTTTACTAGAGTAAATATAGTAGAATTGGCTTTGGCGTCAAACCTGATTCAATTCTGTCTGGCTTTGTTGATTGCAGATTGTCTCCAAGCCTTAGATTTCTTAATGATAGAATACATTAATATCTGTGATAAATGCTCTATTACAAAGCATTTATGTTTTAAATTGCCTTAAAAATGACTGGCAAATAGTAGCTGCCCAACAATTTGTTATCATTTCTTAGACCATATGAAAATAATCAATCTTATTTTTTCAATGGAAATCTCAACCAACTTGCTAAGACTGTGATAGATATATCCATAGACACTCTAAAAATTATCTGGATCTTCATTGTACACTTCGTTTAGACAGGAAAGGGTGAAGCTTTGGCATTTCTATGTGAGATTGGAAACTAAATAAACCAAATAGCAGTGTAAGCACGTCATGCTAAATTTAAAAAGCTGAATATTTTATGCACTCATATTTGGCCTAACACAAGTGTATATAGCTTATGAATTTTCATGAAATGACTATTTCAAGAATTTAAAGATCGATCACTTTTTTTCAGATTGTGAATAATCAGTTAAATATGTTACCATATCTCATTATTCTCTGATCTTGCAGAAGATATCCAGCACAGATTTATAAATCAAAGAAAAATGATGCTATTGATTATTCAGCATTTTAGCCTGTTTTCTAACCTTCACGATAACAATCCTCTATAGTTTTTCAAAGTACTCTTAAACAACTATTGACAAAAATTAGAATAGATTCGGTTTTGTGGCTTCAGATTTTAGAAATGAACTAGACTATTAATTTGTATTGTTTTAAGTTTCTTCATCATTTAGTCCATTTTGCCTTAGCCCATTTTTTTTGACATAGTTTCCTTAATTGACAAAGAAGTTTTAAAAAAATACATTGAAATTGAATTGTGTTTGCTCAGAATTCTTTTTATCATTGTTAATTTTTTACTCTCTAGTACAGATAGCTTTTATTCTCCTATTTTTGCAATTCATTTGACCCCCAAAGCTTGCCCTTTCCTTTCCCAGTATAATGGTTTAAAATTCCAGATGTGTGCAGTCCCAATTATCTGTCTAAACATATCTGGCTCATCATATTAGCACTGAAAGTGAAATGTAGAATTTTAAATGAAAGTGAAATGTAGAATTTTAAATGAAAGTGGTGTTTTTCTAAGAGCTCAGATCTCTGGACTATTTAGGGACTGACTTGTGGACGTGTTTATAATACACATTATAGAAAATTACAAAAAAAAATTTGGCATAAAAAATTTGATTTCATATCCTAATCAATGTCCCAAGGGTCACAAAGTAGATATTGTATTTGACTGTCAGGTGTAATTTTTCTCTCATATTCTTTCTTCTGAGAAGAGATCCAACTCTATATAGATATCTAGACTATGGGTAGATGTACGTTCTAGATTTGGCCAATTGCAGTAACTCATTTTCTAGGGAATAGTCAATACCCTAGAGGTAAGCCTCAGGTGCAAGCTTCTGAGATTACTATAAAGGCATTGAAAAAAAGAAGCTTAATTTCTCCTTGCTGAGGGAAGTGTGTCCCAAACCTTTGGCAACTAACTAGATCCTGGTTCAAATCTTTGAGGCTCTGGAACTTGCAGCACTTCTTTAGATTTTGTGAGTTACTGTGAGTTCCTTTCCAATGAAGAGAACCAATTTATTTCTCCATATTACTTAAGTTGATTAAGTCTCTGTCATTTGTAACAATGTATTCATTTTCCAAGTAAAGAGTAAAATGCTTACTTTGATAATTTAAAATTAAAAAAAAAAAATCTGGAGCGTTGAGTCTCTCCTACCTTTGAGAAATTGAGATTGATTGCATTGCAGTGGGAGAGAAGGATGTGTAGTCTCTGAACTTCTTAAAAAACATTTTATTGTTTAACTAAAAGGAATAAAAATAATATAGTAAAGCCCTGTCATGGACTAACTTATACTGATTCAAGCATACCTGTCACTCTACTCCTTCCACTTTCTTCATGTACACCAACAATGAAGGAGGGAAGGAGAAAGGAGGGAGAAGATGAGAAACAGAAAGAGAGAAGCTTTGTTACTTGTGTATATGTGCATATGTGTCTGTGAGTGTGTCCAAAAAAATTAAGCTAGAGGTAGGCAAAGATATGGTTAATCCAGGCAATTTTACAGATCCTGAGCATTTTGTCATACGGTTCTCCTCCGCTCCCTCTCTTTCTCTTTTATGTGATAAAATATACTTTAATGTTTATTTGGTATATTTAAAGATGTTACTAAGCAGGGTTGCATTCTCAGTTAAACCAAAGGTGAAATGTTAAGAAATGAACAAGGGTAATTTTGACTCTACCTTATGAGTTAATTGTAAAACCTAAGTCCTATGTGAAATATGACTCCATGATTTCTAAAGTTATTTAAGTTTTCTGAGTCTATGTTAAAAGAAAGCATGGAGAAGGAAAGGAGTGGAAGTAAAAAGTATGGGAAAGAAATATTAGATTTTGCTTTATTGAGTTTAGACACATTTTTATTAAGCATTGATAGCTCACAGCAGAGAGGCTTGGTGTGAGCTTTCTTTTATCATGCTCCAGAGTGGTAGAAAGACACCTAACAATGAATTCATTGAGAAATACTTGTCATGACAGTCCGGTTTAAAAGTTCACTGTTGCTTAATAAGAGTTCACATTTAAGAATAAATCGTGTTTTTTTGCCTTATGATCCTTTTCATCTAATATTTGTTTTCCAGCCAACAGAGGACGAAGTGGTGAATAAACAGATTAGTTACATGTTATACTGTTTAAAACTTTCCTTGATTGCTAAGTTGTCAAAAATCTTTAAAAGTTTTTAGCAGAAACGTTTAAATAAAGCTTCTGGTAAAATATAAAGATGAGTAATAATCTCCTTAGTATTTTTTTAACTTATTATGGAAAATTTCAAACCTTCACTAGAGAAATAGTAAAATGAACTGTCATGAAGACATGACCCAGCTTCAACAATTAGGAGCATTGTGTCAGGAGGAGGAGAGAGCAGAGAAGTGGGGCATCTGGCAGCTAACTGTTTAGCAGAAAGAGTAACATCAAGCCTTGACCTCATGATTGATTCTAATTGGGCTAAGGAGAGTCACAGGCACTAGAGACAATCTGATCCATTGTTAAGACTGTTCTTGAACACAGGTAGAGTTAAGATCAAGATAAGCCTAGAGACTGAATAGGATTTTAGGCATGGTGCTATATATTGTGGAAAAAGTGTCAATTAGTCATTTAGAACTCGGTGGCCTAATTCATAGTATTACTTTTTGCCTCTGACCTTGGACACAAATCCTTGTGAAAGTTACCAGCAGGGGAGAGAGTAAAGCAGTAATTTCAATGGGAACTCAGAGAACAACAGTCATTAATTACAGAATATCAGATGAAAGAGAGAACAGTAAAAGAATGTCATTTCCATACTTTTTTTCCTTCTGTAGTTTCTCCCAGAGGTGGGTTTTTTTTTTTTTTTTTTTTTTTCCAAGCTTGAATTGCAGTTTTGAATTGTATTAGAGAATCTGGGTGATAAAAAGATTTTGCTTAAGCTCATCAAGCTATAAAACTGCTTGTATGCTGATATCTTCTCCAATTTTCAATCTGAAGGTCTAAAAGGGAGATCTTGCACTAAGAAAAATGAGTAAGATTACTGATTGAAATTTGAGCACACGATTCCCAGACCTAGAAATACTCTGTGAATGGCATTAAAATGTACACTAAATGCCTGCACTAAGGCTTTTTATCATCTCTGCTTCTTGATCTATGTAGTTCATTCTCTGTGCAGTGCTTCTTGCACGTGACAGTTCTGTTCAAGTGGTAGCATAAAAATGTTAGAGAATGTTCTGCTCTGAGAAAGTTATGATTCTATAAACAGCTTCAGTTATGTTGGCACAAAGACAATATAAGGAATTATAATTTATTTGGGCCTCTTGATAGTCTTTTGACAAATTTAGATCTTTATGTCATCTCTACATGTTATATTATGATTTTAAAATAATTTATTAATATGCCAGGCACTATTCCAAGTACTTTATATTTAATAATTTACTCAATATTCATATTGATCCCATAAGTACAATGCTATTATTTTCCCCCTTTGTACAAATAATGAAACATTGTGAAGCACAGAAGTGTTAATAGTTTCCCAAGAGCACAGAATTAGTAAGTGGCTGAGCAGAGATTAAAATTTAGGAAGTCTGGCTGTAGTCGCTTTGCCATAACCACTTGCCTACAAAAACAAACTCAAAGAAGCCACCCCAAATGGGATGGACAATCAAAAGTTTAAAACATTTTCAATTTGTAGTTATTGGCTTTTAATTGTTCTCTTTTGGGAAATTTTTCAAAATTTCTGTGGTAGGTAAATGCTGTTTTAATTTTTGTTTTTAACATTTTTTAAAATTTATTTTTTATTGAAGTATAGTTGAATTAGTGTTGTGTTCATTACTGCTGTACAGCAAAGTGACTCAATTATACATATGTATTCTCTTCCATATTCTTTTCCATTGTGGTTTATCACAGGGTATTGAATATAGTTCCCTGTGCTATACAGTAAGACTTCTTGCTTATTGATTCTATATATACCAGTTTGCATCTGCTAATCCCCAACTCCCAATCCAACCCTCTCTCACCCCCCACCCCCTTGGCAACCACCAGTCTATTCCATCCCTGATGCTATTTCTATTTCATAGTTAGGTTCATTTGGTTTTTAATTGTTCTTAAATCCAAGCTAGTAAGACTGGGAACTAAAATTTGTAAATGCAAAAATTCATAGCTTTTTCTGTTTTGGTGAGGATAGTATTTGTTTTAGGATTTATAAAAGCTGATTAAAAAACCTATTAGAACAATACTAGAAAGACATTAAAAAATGAAGAATATATGTAGATAAATAAAAATTCAGAAATGTCTTCCTTTGGGTTCTTCAAAAAATAAAAAAGGAAATACCAAGGAAGATTTCATAGAAAAAAATGCTAGAATCAGAATCAGGCAAAGTAGAATTTTGTTATCAGTAAGAAAGCAAAGGAAAACCTGCTGAAACACTTTATAAGACGGTGGCAGATGCTGTCAGCTGTGCCTGTATCTCTTGGGACTCACCACTTAAGATGTGCTACTGTAGATTTCACCCATAACCAGAGAGAATTGGCATTCAACCAACAGTGGATGTATAACTACTCCAGCTCTCTCATCCTTCTGGTGGGATAACTCTAAGGTGTGTTTGACACTAGAATCTTTCTAGATTAAGCTTCATTTGCTCACAGTGGTAGCAGGCTTGATGACATGCTTGTTTTGGCTATTTGGAGTATTTATTGCTGTCTAACAAACTACTCTAAATATTAGTGGCTTAAAACAACAAGCATTTTACTATATTTCACAAGTTTGTGAATCATGAATTTGGGTAGTAACCAGCTATACATTTCCAATTTGTACATTAAGTGGGGACTCTCTGTGGTGTTCAGCTAGTCGCTGTGCTAGCATCAAGGATCCAAAATAATGTTTCTCACAAGCCTAGTGCCTCATTAGGGACAGCTGAAAAACTGACTCTGGCTGTGTCTCTCCCTCTTTCCATGACTTATCAGCTTTCCTAGCTGATCTCTCTAGCTGATAGCCTTCATACATAGCAGCTCAGCATCCTAAGACCAAGTATTTCAGGCAACAGAAAGTGGAAACTGCGAGTCTCTTAAGACTTCAGCTTGGGTATTGGCACCAGCATCCCTCTGCCATACTGAGTCAAGGAAGTCATAACCCTTTCTCCTCCTACCAGACTGAAGGAGCAGGGAGATAGACCCTATCTTTCAATAATAGGGATTTAAAATACATGTCTATCTTTAATCTATCACTCTGTCTTCTCCTCTTCTCTCTCTCACTTCTCTCATCTCCTAGTATTTGCTTCTGTTTTTGTTTTCATTTGCATTATCCCAAAATGGCCCTCTTTAGAATCTTTATCTCGACATTTGTTTTTTGGGGAAACCAAACGAAGAGAAGGACTTTTATATTTGACCAAGAGAAGGATTGTTATAGATAATATTTCTTTGATTCTTGAAATACCATGATGAGGTAGCACTTACTATTACCTTTCTTATTAAAAAGTTCATGGTTAAGAGATGTTAGCTGATTAGTCTAAAAAACAGTTGTCTTGAGGTTTTTCAAACTCTAATTCCAATGCTTTTCCCACTGTACCTAAGAATGAAATAAGGAGAATAAACCTGAAAGGAGTCATTTAGATAAAAGTGAGATTAAAATGTAAGTGCTAAACAGTATTTTTTTCCCCTTAGTAGACAAATTCAACTCAATTTAAGAAACTCTTTCATGTTTGGTATTTTATCAAATGATTCTATCAATTAATATGAAGTCAGAGGGTTACTAATTGGCTCACTCAGCTACAGAACAATATGTACAAAGCATCCTGGTGCTTAATTTGATCTAAACAGGCAACAGGAAAAGAGGTGGAATTAACTTTTTATACACATTTCCTCCCTTCCAGAGACTGTGCCATTAACTTTCACTGCTCTTTTATATAATCCTGACAGTGTAGATAATATAGATTTTTTTAGATGAAGAAAGTAAGACTTTGTAGAAAGTAGGCATTCTAATGCAGTCCATCTGGCCACAGAACCAGACAGATTCAACTACACTTACTTTTTCTAAGGAGCAAAAAATGTGTAGTGGCAGTTTTCTCTGTGGGGGAAGTGAATTGCAGGCTCTGGATACCATGAGATTCTTTTGCCCTGTAACTAGTAGTTATAGTGCCCTGCTGGGGAAGTTGAAGCAATTTTCTTCTGCATGATAGGTCCCTACATTTTATTATTATTTTTAAACAGCTGCTATTGAGGTCAAGTTTGACCTACTCCTGATATGATTGTTTCTCTGCTTCTCCATCTTTTCTGTGGCTGGCGTTATTGCTGACTGTCCAGGCTTGTGAACCACTGACTTTTGTTTTCCACGTACTCATAATCTAGCTGTTCCTGTTCTTGCTCCCGAGTTTATTTTGTTTCAAATATCACTTTAGAACTTTAACTTTCCAGATAGATATGGTTGATGAAAAAAATTAATTATGCTAACATGATTTATCAATTTAAAAAGTTTGTTGCCAATATTTTGGACAAAAACCAGATATATCTCTGTTTTAAATGGCATTTACTTGATTACCAGTAAAGCTAAACAACTTGCTTATTTATTTTCCAATATTACTTCTTTTTTGAATTGTATTACTCATATTCTAAAATTAATTTTAGAGCAAACTCTATCAAAGAAATCTGTATTCTGTTTGAGATGTGCTGCATATCTTTTCTCATAATCTGTTATTTGTCTGTTAACGTTCTTTATGGTATATTTTGTCAATGAATAATTTAAAATGTATGGGATCTATAATATCAATATTTTGCTTTATGGATTCTGATTTTTTAATTTTGTTTAAGAATAAATTATGTAATCCAAATATTCTTTTAAATTATTATTATTAAGTTTAAATATTTACTCTCATATGCTAGTGATATAATATTTTTCCTAATCTCTAGCTAATTTTAGCTATTTATATAAACTATCCTTTCCCAATAAAATAAAAATTTATTTTAAAATTATAACCCTAATTTCCCTATATCGAAGGATATATTCCCTTCACACTATTTCTGACTGCCAGTCTGTTCCAGCTATTTGTCTATTCTTAGGGTCATAAGTTGTGTGTGTGTCTGTGCGCGTGTGCGTGTAGTTGTGTCGTGTAGTAAGGACAGAGATCGTATAATAATCTTCATTTTCATTAGGGGAATTTGCAACTATAAATCCCTCAAAAACACTGCTTTATTTGATCCCACAAATTTTGGTATTTTGTCTTTTCATTGTAATTTGGTTTCAGACATTTAAAATTTTTCAGTTATTTCTAATTTAATCCAGGAGTTATTTATAAATGTGCGTTTTGATTTCCAAATCTATTTGGTCTATTTGGTGAAAGGAATTATTCTGTATGATTTTAATTTTAAATATATTGGATCCTGGCTTATGGCTTAGCACATGGTCTGTCTAAATGACTGTTATGTGTACTTAAAAACATGTGTATTCTGCAAGTGCTATCTATAATATTCTATAAATATTAATTAGTCCAAGGTGGTTGATAGTGTTCATTTTATCTGTCTTTACTGATTATATATATTTGCCTAGTCATTCTTCAGTTGGTGAGAAAGGGATTTTAAAATCTACTATTTTATGGACTTATCTATTTCTCTCAGTCTGTCAACTTTAATTTTTTGGAATTTTGAAGATTTGTTATTAGATACATAAACATGTGTGATCCTCATGTCTTTGATGAATTAACCTTTTACCACAAAATATTTTAACTCTGGTATATTCTTTGTCTTAAAACATATTTTATCTGATATTAATATAAGCACTCCAGTGCTCTTATGTATTCTATTTGCATGTTATTTTCTCTATCAATTTCCTTCTACCTTTATCTTTATATTTAAAGTTGATCTCTTACAAACAACATAGAGTTGAATCCTGCTATTTTTCCATTCTGATGATCATTGTTTTTCAATGAGTGATTAGACAATGTAAAATTTAATGTAACTTGTTATGATCTGACTTAAGCCTGTCATTTTACTGTTTGTTATTGTTTGTCCCTCTATTTTTTGTTTCTCTGTTCCTTATTTCCGCCTTTTTTTGAGCTAATCAAATATTTTAAGACTTTTCTTTAATCTATTGACTTTTTAGATGTATCTCCCTGAATTATTAGTGTTTGCTTTAGGGATTGTAATATACATCCTTAATTTCTTTCCTGTCCTACTTGGAATTAATATTGTATTGCTTTTCATAAAATATAAGAAGCTTGCAACCATACTTCCCCACCACCATTCTTTATATTATTTTGTCATATATATTGCATCTACAGACATTATAAACCCCACACTATTATAATTTTGGCTTTAAATAGTTATATGTATTTTAAAGATGTTAAGAATAAAATATTTTTTTAATATTTCTCTTCAGACTTACGATATCTGGTTTTATTTCTTCCTTCAAATGCATATTCCCATCTGATATAATTTCACTTCACTCTGAAGAATTCATTTTGCATTTCTTGTACAGTATGTTTCCTGGTGACAAGTATCTTCATTTTCTTCATCTTTATTTCATATTTTGCTTCTATTTCACCTTCATTTTTGAAGGATATTTTCTTCCAATACTTTAAACGTGCGATTCTATTACCTGTCATCTTCCCCCATAGGTAATGTGTTGCTTTTCTTTAGCGGCTTTCAAGATTTCCCTCTTTATATCTGCTTTTCAGTGATTTGAATATAATATGTCTAGGTGTCCTTTTCTTTCTATTTGCATATATCATAATTCAGGTTGATTGAACTTCTTGAGTGTGTCTATTTATGTCTCTCACCAAAATTCAGATTTTATCAGACAATGTTTCTTCAAAATAAATTTTTTTTCTACTCCTTTCTCTCTTCCCTTTCTGGAACTCTTAATTGCATTTTTGTTAGACCTGTTGATATAGTCCTACAGCCCCTTAGTATCTTTTTATTTTAAAACAATATGTTTTTACTCTATTTTCCCTACTGCATGGTTTCTATTGATTTATGTGCAAGTTTGCATGTTTTGTTTTCAAATCTCCACTCTGTTATCGTGATCATTCTCCGATTTTTAAAAATCAATATTGTATTATATATTTGTTTCATAATTTCATATGGCTCATTTTTATGATTTCTGTTTCTCAGCTGAGATTTCCCATGTGTGTGTTATGAGTGTGTATTGCTTTAGTCTTTGAACATAGTTATGGTGTGTGCCTATTTCAACGTCTTGGTCATCTCAGGGTGAGTCCTTTTTCTTACATTCTCTTCTTTCTTCCTAAGCCTAGCAGTTTTGAACTGTCTCCTGAATGTTGTGATATATTTTAGAGACTCAGAATTTCTCTGTAGAGTACTGATATTTTGCTTTATTAAATGATTAACATAGCTGAATCTGTGCCTCTCCTGCACTTGGCTGCAGAAGAAATCTCTGTTCAGTTCCTTTAATTTTAGCTGGACTGCCTGGTTTCTGCCCCATATATGTGAGATCAGGGGTTACTCAGAAATTTGGGTAGAGTTACACATAGAATTTTGGGCTTCCACTCCGAATCTCTTTTCTAAGGTGTTCTTCCTCATTTTCCTGTTACTGTAGCTGCTTGAACTCTGTCTGCTGTTCTAAATCACCTTGCTTGGCATGGATGTGGATCTAATCCTAGTTGAAAGGCTGTAACAGCTACACTCCCCGAGTGCCTTGTAATAACTTTTAATAGCTGGTAGGTGTAATAGCTGTCTTTTCTTATTTCCCAAAAAAATTGACAATTTTTCCGCATTTATTATTTTATAATATTTTCAATTATTTTGTTCAGATGATATATATGTGTTCCATATAAGAACATGTATTTGGCTTTTATGTGCTCAATATATTTGTTAATTTCTTTTTCTTTTTTCTTCATGTTTTATATCAAGTGAAATTTATTCTTAGATATTTTCATACTTTTAAGTTTTATTGTGGATGGGTTATTTTTCCAATATCATTTTCAACTGGCTTTTGCTAGTATAATGAAAAACAGCTTACATTTGCATATTTGCTTTATATACAAAAACATTACCAATTCAATTATTAATTCTAATGTTTTTAATAGAATCTCTTGGGGTTACTATTTATACAAAATGATATGATACCATTAAATATTGAAGAGTAGTTTTAAATATTTTTCTCTTCTTTTCACATATTTTTACTGTCTGTTTTGTTGCCCTAGCTTGCTATATTAACTAAAGTCTACCTAATATGTTGGGTAATATTTGAAATATAATTAAATATTATTATTATTATTGGTAAAATATGAATTTTTACAAACTTTTGGAAAGTGACAATATTTAACAATAATTTTTTTAGACATGCGTATCTTTGACCCAGTCATTTCACCTCTGAAAATTTTTCTTAGAGATTTAAATAAGTATACTGGCACTTAGGGGCGTATATTCAGGTGTGTTTATTTCTGCATTATTTTTAATGCCAAAAAGACCCACTGAGAATAATTTAAATATCCATAAATATGGGAACAGTTGAATAAATTATGGTTTAGCCATAATGTGAAAAAATATACAGTCATTAAAATTGATTATATCTGTGCTTGTTCACTTCAAGTGATGTGCATTTTATATGACAAACAGCAAGTGGCAGAACTTTGTAATTTTACCAGTGCTTGTAGGCAAATAAAAATATAAACATATAATTTCAAATGTTTACATGTACAGAAAGAAATATATGGAATTATATACCAAATTAAGTGATAGTGGTTACATTTGAGAGGATATGGAATTGAAGCAGAGGAGAGAGAAATTATTTTTTTCTTTATCTGTCACTGCGTTAGTTGATCTAAATGCATTATTTTGGTAGTTAAGGTGTCAATAAAGCAAATATAAACCTAAGAACCTCATTATAAACATAAAAATTCAATAAGTAGAAGCTATCTTAGAATGAGATTACATTCCTTCTTTTATTTTCATAGTTCCCTTTCTTTGGCTTTTATAAATATGAGTTTCTAAGTTAATTTCTTGTAAACCCCAAATTAGCCAATTAATGTAATGACATATGAATAATTTGAAATGTTAAGAATAACAATGAATCTGCAGAAGGCCATGTTACTGAACAATAGAGTGCACTGGGAAATATTGAAAATTCACATAACCATACTTAAAAGTGAACAGCATTTTTTTTTTTTTTTAAGCTTTTGGATGATTAGCTTCTGGTAACTTCTCAGATATCATTTTAATATTTGTCCATAGTATTTGTGTAAAACATTTACAAAAGCTTTTGATTCAGTGCAAGATTGGTTTTGAAACCTTTCTTACAAATGCGCAAATGTTTATTACACTTGACTGTTAATTTTGAATCTTGCCCAGAGAACGCTGGCCTTCTGGTTGCTTTTGCAATTAACCTCTAGCCTATTGACAATAACACTTTTAATTACTATGCCCCATATTTATGAAATAGACTATGTCCTCTGAAATAATAGGTTATTGATTTGAATAGTCATTTTAAATGCAATTGAAAATCCAATCGTTTTGGTAAAGCTACTGAATATTCATTTACTATACTTTTATGTTCCATCAATACAGACCTTGCTTCACTCTAAAAGAATTTGACAGTATTTTATTCAGTATCCATTAGACAACAAACACTTGGGCGTATTTTGTTATTTCAACAGGAGTTGAGAATACCTTCCTGGGATCTTTTATGCAAATAGTTTATGTTCCTTTTGGTATAATTCATCAAATTATATTTGGGAGTGACATTTAGTGGCAGAATATATGTCTACATAATGACCTGAACTCTCCATACTCAGTTTGATTCGGTAGTTGGAGGACTAGATGTTGGGTTATTAGAATTATTTCATGTACTGTATTAAAGATACTGTGTTTTGGTAATTTAGGGAGTGGCTATTTGAAGATAGATGCCTTCTTTTATATTTCCTCTGTTTGTTTTAGAATTTTTAAAGTAAGCCTTATAATCACATTTTACTTAAAAAGATATATGCTTGAATTCAGTTACTACTTTAAGAAATTAAATTTTCCAATGTATCCTTTTAGGTAATTGATATCACTCAGTTGCATTTTTTTGAGAGCTTACTATGTGCTAGAATATGTTAAATTTATGTAGATTGCTTAATTTAATCATAATTTAAAGATGTTAATTATAGTAATTTAAATTAAAATATCCAGTGTTTTTTCACCTCAGTAAATTTAAGGAATATACAGTAAAATTAAAACTCTTATTATTAAAGGCAAGTATTATTTTACTTTAAAGAGTAGGAAACAAAATACATTTATGGTTATTTATGACAGGTTAAGTAACACAGCTTCAATTTTTTCTGGCCTGTATATTGAAGTCCAAAACATATGACACTTCTCATTCATCCAGTCATCCATTTCTTTCTTTATTCAATAAATATTTATTGTGTGCCTATTATGGCATTCACAGGCACTGCTTAAATGAAAATGAATTTCAGTCCATGATCTAAAGGAATTTATATCTGATAATGTAACCAAAAACCTCATTATAGTTTATGTTGAGAAACAACCTGACAATAATATGTGTAATGGTCACAAAGGAAGAAATAACAATGTAGAATGACTGTGTGTGATTATGGCTACTTGAATGAATGATTCCTAGGTAAAGGAAAAGACAAAAGGAATCTAGATATATACAATGGTGTGTGTAGGGACATCAGAATATGAGAAAGCATGGAGAATTTCAAGCAATCAAATGCGACAGAAGAATCAGGTTCAAGGGCAGGAGTGGCAGGCAAGGGATTATGCTACATAATTAAGAGTGAGGTCCAGAAATGCTCTGTTTGTCAGACCTAGGAATTTATATTTATCTTGTAGGTATTAAGGAGATTAAGTGTTTTATAGTAGTTAAATGGCTAAGATTTGAGTTTGAGATAACTCTGAAACTTTAATGTGTATTAGAGAGGACAGAGAAGAGAAACAAAGGAAAAAAATAGGACAAATTTTAGCCACCCAAGTGAGATATAATGAGGACTTCTATGAAAACAGCCATAATTCACAGAAAGAGATGGGATAAAGAGATTTGAGGAGGTAGTAATAACAGAGTTTGGTCATGAATTGGATAGAAAAAAAATGGAGTACAAGTGTAAACTAGAGGGCAAGGTCTAAGTGAGATGATTCTGGGTATCTCGATGGATGTAGTTGTGCCATACTATAGAATAGCAGGTGATAGTATCCCATAAATGATGTAAAAAATCCAAGAGACAATGAGGAGGGTGAAATGAGTTCAGATTTCGATATACTTAATTTCACAGGTCGATGCGAAATAAAACAGATACATAGAAAGACAGGGATTCAGTCTTATAACTGAAGGTATATGTGAGGGTGGGTATTTAGATTTGGAAATCAATGAAATATAGATGATTATTGGTGGATGTATGTGTGATCAGTTAGTTAGGATATAGAGCAGAGAAATAATAAAAAAATGTAATTACAGCTTTTAACAGACAGGTGCACCAAGTGGAACCAGTGGTCAGGAATTTGCTTCATAAAGGGATGGTAAGATCCATGAGTAAGCCTTGTCCTGGGAATCAGTGGAAAAGAGAGTTCAAATGAGAGTCAGGGAAGCAGAGTTAGTGAGAACATGAACCCTAGTGACACATTGCCTGCATTCAAGACTTGGCTTCAATTACAATCTACTAAGTGTGAGCTTGGGCACAATGTCATTGAAAGTGATTTTATCTGAATCTCATTTCCCTCAGCTGTGAAACTGGTATGATAAGAGCTTGGTACCTCTTATAGTTACTTTAAGAATTGATAAAGCACAATCCCTGATACATTATAAGCAGTCAATAAATCTTTCAGTATTGTTATAGGAATAGCTGATCAGTTATTCCAATATTTGGTGCAAGTGAGAGAAACCTCCATCTGATTTTGCATGAAAGTGGTTACAGGTGGTTATTTTATTATACTTTTATCTCACTGACAAAACTCGTACTATAAACTAAAATTAAAAATGTACAATGTAGAAATCTTCCTCCCTCCCTTCCTTCCTTCCTTTCGAGTAGAGGCTAATTCAGCTCACTCTAGCTAGTCAAAGATATATTAAAAAGTCCCTTGCTTACATGAAGATGTAGGCACTTAAGGAGAAAAAGCACTAGTGTCAGAATAATGAAAATTGTCTATTTGAATAAGTATCTCACACCATGTAAGGGCCAGCATAAATATGTTGGTATATTTCCACGTGATATCAGTTAACAGTACATTTCATGATGCTATGAAAAGAATATAAGGCAATGTCCAGATAATTCTGATAATTCTGCTGTAGTTCCCTATGACTTCTTTTGCTACTTTCCTCTGGAATTTAAATTGTACAAGGCATGGAGAAGAGGCTTGTTTTATTGCTTGACTGCCTTGTAAAGGTGATCACTGCTATAAGCACTGTCCAGGGCTTATTTTCTCTGTCAAGGTTTAAAGGAAAAGGGGATGTAGAGGGGGCAGCTGCATTGCTAAGACCATCCCAGATGGAAAATAGAGAAGTGACTTTATTATGTCTACACAGCATTTAGTACTTTTAAGGAAGATTCTTTCATTGCACATAGATTATCCTTAAGAAATTAAAATTTAATAAAATTGAAAAAACAGAAAATACACAGTCTGTAATGGTAATTATTACATAAGCATCTTTTGTAATGCTAATTATAAGCATCTTTTACAAACCTGATAAGATAGCATTCAAAAACCACTAGTACTTATCTGCCCACTCTATTTATCAGAATTTTGAAGGTTAGAGTAAATTGGTAGTTTTCAGGTCAGATAGCTACAAAAATTCATACCTTTAATTCAAGACATTTCAAGTTAACAAAGGATTAATGAAATGACTAAATCAACTGTGTGCGATGAGAATAGTATGACATTCATATAACATAATTATTTGTCTGACAAATTATAAATGGTATACATGACATTCTTATGTTGATTTCCAATTTCTTCTTACTTTATACATGCTGAAATACCTAACAGCAGATATGGATGAAAATATGGTCTTTGTTCTCATCCTGACAATCCGCGTTTCCCTCATCGTGTAGGTTTTGAGTGATGCATTTTTTTGTAGCCCATGGTACTCTATGGTAAAAGAGTGCCTTTGTTGTTTAGTGACTCAAGAGCACTGCCTTTGGTGCTCATTTTCCTACTACTGACTCTACCACTTACAGGTTTGGTGATCTCGGACAAGTCATGCACCCATTGTAAGCCTTGGTTTCTGCAAGAGTGAACAATAGAATTGCCTTAAATATTTAAGGAGTGAATGAAATAATGTCTGTGAATTGCCTACCACATGTCTGACGTATTATAAAGGTTTTATCATCAGTATTCTCATCACCAGCTTGATCATTTTCTCAATTGCGCAGCACTCAATCTCTGTTTCAGTGCATGCTCAAAGTTCAGATTTTTGTATGAGTCTTAATTCTGTTAATGCTTAGGGTTACTTCTTCTAATAATGCTTTCTCAAAATGCCTACCGCCAATTACTTGTTACTTATCAATTAATTCTTTCCAAACTAAGGTCCAGTCCTTTAGCTATTTGTCTTTTTTCCTGATCATTCTTTGAATGTTTCCTCTTTGCCAGTTTCCTCAGTGTTATGTTCCCTCTGCAGTGGTTCCCTGTTAGACTTTTCTTTGGGACACAGAGTAACTTTTAGCCAGTACCTGTTCTTAAGTTAATTCTGTCATGTTGGAGAACCCTGGCTGTCTTTGTACTCCCTATGTTTCAACAACACAAAGCTTTACTGTTTAATCATTTCATATTTATAATAAAATAGTCTGTGTATGCAGATCATGTAAAATATTATTTCAACCATGTTTTCTTCATTTTAACATTTTAATACTTTTATTTTTCAGAAACGAAGTAGAAGGAAGATTCAGAGACCAAGAGAGGAGCTCACAGTGAGTAGAAAGTATAATTTTCTTTCTTTGTCATCACTAAGTGGCAATATTACTTTAGAGGAACAGTGGGGTTTTTTTTGTTTTTTTTGATTCTGGATTTTTATGGCAGTTTTACTGCTTTAGACTCCCGGGGGGGGGGGCATTTTATAAGGATGATGCTTTAACTATAGCAAAGGAATAACTAGAGACTCACTCTAGACATGATTGATGATGGTCTTTCAAGGAGGAACCCAAATTATTAGTGAGAAAGACAAAAGGTATGACTTTTCTGTTGCTGCTGTAGCTGGATCAGCAAATTACTTGACAGGATGTGTCGTTATAATTTGTTGATTCTCATGCAGAAAAAAGACTAAGAGTTCTGGCTGTTACACATAAAGTAAGTAAAATGGACATGTGAAAATTTATAAAGCTAAACAGGATTTATTTTTTGGTTGGGAAATGGAGGTTAAGTTGAAAGTTGATTGATCAACTTTTTCAGTATTAATAAACTAATTGCATTTCCTTGAGTAGATACAGGTTGGGCTTTTAAAATTTTTTTTTAATTTTTATTTATTTATTTATTTATTTATTTATTTATTTATTTATTTATTTATTTTATTGGCTGCGCCAGGTCTTTGTTGCGGCGTGCGGGAGCTTTCATTGCGGTGTGCAGGCTCTTCATTGTGGCATGTGGGCTTCCCTCTAGTTGCGGAGCTCAGGCTCCAGAGTGCGTGGGCTCTGTAGTTGTGGCGGATGCGCTTAGTTGCCCTGCAGCATGTAGGTTCTTAGTTCCCCAATCAGGGATTGAACCCACGTCCCCTGCATTGGAAGGTGGATTCTAAAACACTGGACTGCCGGGGAAGTCCCTACACCACTTCATTAATAACATCATGACATTTCTTATATTTCCCTTGGAAGCTTTGAGCACTGAAACATATGAGCACTGAAAAAACATTGTAATTAAATGTAAATTTTTATGGATGCTTCTAAAAATCTACTTTCCTTCAAAAATTTTCTCATTTAGTGATTCTTAAGTATGAAGATGGGTTATTGCAGTCAGAAAGAATATACCTCAATAATTTATGCAAACAATATACTTCATTCAATTAATTATATATTTAAGGAGAATTTTTTCTATTGACACTGTAGCACTATATACCAGCAATCGAAGGCCTGCTAGTAATAAATTCATTTTCATGTCTATGAAACAGTAATCACTTGAACCTGTCTTCTTTGTTAATTAATATAAGTACACCTTCATTCTCTGCCCTTTTCATAGGAAATGTGTAACATTTTGCAAAGGAGATAATGTTTTGAGGGAATTACATTGACTCAAGAGAAGCTACCTGGAAAAAATTGTCAGAAAGATTAACCAATAAAAGCAAGCTATATGTACAATTTTTAAATCTAACTCTTGTCTTAATTATATGTATAGTTTCATTTTTAACTGTAAGAGATTGCTCATACACATATTGCCTTGAAACTGTAATAGTATATCAACAGGGCATATATTTGTTAATGAACATTTTCGTAATTCTTACCATGTTCTGGATACTAGCATTTGTAAATCTTTTAAAATATGTGTTAAAATAAAATTGTAACTCTTTTTATCAAAATAGCAACCATAAGAGGTAGTAAGTCTTAATTTACAGTTGAGGAAACTGAGACACACAGAGGGGAAATAATTACCTAAAGTCATACACCTAGTAAGTAGTAGATCCAGGAATCAAATCCTGTCAGTTTGGCTACAGACTCATTTTTCTTAACCACTATGCTTCATTGCTACTATATCATACTAGGCTGACACAGATTTTTGGAAAATACTACAAATTTGGTGTATCAATCTTGCATTCAGGTATTTCTTTGTTGAGATATTTGTTGTCAGTTCTCTGAATTGATAGGGAAAGCAGGGTTTAATTCCCTCAAAATTATCATCAAACATTGGAGGTTTATGTTCCATAGAAAAAGAAAGGCTGAATTTGTGACTTCTGTATTCCTATATTAACCAGCAGGGCGCTTTCATCAATTTCACTCATGCGTGATTCTGACTTTCTGAAATGAAATGGGTTTTCCTGTGTTCTGTTGGATCAATCTGAACTCATGTTAGGGTCTTGGATTATTATGAGAAAAACACCCCAAATCTGAAGCTGTGTTTTACACACTGATTCACTCTGCACTTGAAATTTCCTGACTAAGGGTATGTAACCTTTAATTGTTGAATTCAGTGATATCCACTGATGGTCTTCTTTGCTTCAGAAATTACAGAGCACCCTTCCAGACTCTCCAGTGACCTTCCTCTCAGGACTTGTTCTACACAGACCAAATCTAACCTTCCCAATGACCTTGTATCCAGACTTTTCACTGAGTGATTAAAAAATGCCTTTAAATACACATTATTAATTGAGGGTAATGACTCTTTGTTAACATTTATATGTGACAGTTTCTTAAACTAAAAGAGCAAATGATGCAACAGGGTCAGGGAGAGAGATCATTGCAAAAATGTAGAACAGTGATTATCAAAATTTTCAGTGAATCACAATCACTGGGAGGATTTGTTAAAATACAGATTGTTTGTTCCCCCAAATTGAGTTCTGTCACGTTGCCAGGTCATGTTGATATTAATGGTTTGGGGAACTGCACATTGAGAGCCCCTGATCTAGAGCTTCATACATTATCAGGACATAAAACAGGGCCTGCACCTCCCTCTTACTCTTTTCTTTTAATTCAAGAGAATTAAAAGTTGTATAGCATCTCATTTCTATTTTGTGTAGCAAAGGCAAAATTCAAGCTTCTCTGAGTGAGTTCTTGTCTGCTGCTTATCTAACATTTTTAGCCACAGAGGTTTATTAAAAAGAAAGGAAAATTAACCTTTTTGGGTGTGGGCAGAAGTGAGTCAGAGGTGAAATGGTGGATAATGATATGTCTCAGGGGTCTTTAGAAGTTCACGGAATTAAAATGTACTCAATAAGTAGGAGGTTTGCAAAAAGTGGAAAAGATGACTTCTTAAGACTGTTTTGTCAGTATAATTTTCTGTAAGATATGGTATAGTAAAAGCTAGGAAATATGTATATGGGTTCAGAATGAAATTTTGATAAAAATAAAATAGGGATGATGATAATATTTGGATTAAAAAATTTAAAATGTTTTTTCTGCTTGTAAAAGGATTTTGCCAAATTTTCTATATAACAGCTGCACATAAAGTAAAGGATCACTTTGTCCTCTTTCATCTTCAAGAGCCTATTGTTATCAAATTTTGTCAAATTTGAATTTGAATTCATACCATTCATTCAATTAATACTTTTGAACATCCACTCTGTCAGAAACCGTGGTAGAACCTGGGCCAATATACTCACAATATTTGAAATCAAACTGTTGTATTTTCAGCACCTGGAAAACTATCTGAACCATGATAGCTACTCAATTAACATTTTAGAGTAAAGTAAAGAATAAATGAATGGAACCAACCATTTAAAGGAATACCTGGTCAATTTCTTAAAGGCACTACATTAAAAAGAAAGAATCCTAAAATTGTTATTTTTTTTCTTGGATGCGAACATACTGAAGCAGCATGCTGCTGTACTCTCTAGCAGGATAAATAGCCCTCATCACTGGTACATTTTACAGTTAGGCCATTCCAACAAGATGTCACTCAGATACCTCACTCCCAACATCTACACTAATCCACAAAGTTCTGATGGCAGATTCCTAAGCAGGAACTACATTCTTGCTTCTGCGTCAAGGCAGTTGCTTATGTACCATTTCAAATTGGAAGCTAACCTTTTCAAAATGTCAACACACTTATTTCACCATTTTTATAATCACCAGCAATTTACATTTATTTAGTAGCTTCACAGTTTGAGTACTGTGTAAAATTCTGTTATTCTTAGAGAACCTGCATTCCAGGGAAGATTCACCTACCTCATATTTAAGGTAGTTACAGACAACTGGCAAATATACCTGGACAAACATTACAGTCTGACTTTCAGCATGCTTCTCACCTGGGGATAGAAGAATTCTGTTATTTTTGTTGATAAGTGAGTCTTTCAAAATGACTGTCTACCCGTAAGTTAATTACAAGCATATGGGATGTTGACACTGATTGAAGCTGGCATGTATGTCTTCCTAAATCCATATTCTTAAAATGGAAGGCCCCCTGCCAAGATTATTGAAAGAAAGTTAAAGGAAAATTTCTAGAAAACTTTATAGACCATGCTCATGTAATTCAATTAATGTCTCCTGAATTATGCTGGCTTGGACATTTGACTCATAATTGTATAAATGTTGGAAAGTTAAATTATATCAGGTTGCTCAGGCAACAAGTCATTAAATAAGACATTAGCAGCTTAAAAAAATTAAATATCTGTTTCCCAAAGTGTTCAGTTTTATAGAAGTTAGGCACCACAAGTCTTTGTATCACAAAAAGCCATAAAATAAATAATAATATATGAAGATCATCCTAAAGACATATGTTCAAAAATTTTAGGACATGTTCTAAGAATGGAATTTCAGTTATATTCTTGTTTTTATTTCCATTGAAAGGAAACCTGGGATTTTTTGTTACCTTGATTTGAGGATAAATTTCATTGGGCAGTGTGGGAAGGGCCATGTACTCAATATCCTATGGGATTAGTTTCAGGATAGGTCTCATAGCCACGTTGGTTTATTATTACATTCTATATTTGCTCACCCCAAAACACCCTTTTTTGGTCCTAAGGGAGGTGCAAATTGTAAATAAAAAGCAAAGCAATATGTTTGCCAGTGGTGGGTGTCCTCATATTTCTAAAGTCCATGATAGCACAGCCCTTGGCTTTATCAGACTGTTTATTCCAGCTCCAGCAGAGGAAAAATAACCATAACACCAAAATAACCATGCCATGAGGGAGTCTTTCCTATATCTTGCCATACTGTCCCACACACTTTAAGGAAAGCAATGACATCAATTTTACGGAACTTTTATAAAACTGACATAGGTATTTAATAGAGATAGCTTATTTCTTATCTCCTTTTCCTTTGGATTTGATATGCTAATTTAAAAAAGAAAAAAATAACTACTTAGGTGATCCTAAATGCTATAAGGCAATCTATAAAATGTATAATCACTTTCACTTTTCCAGAAAGAATAATATACAGAAGATGTCCTTTAACCACTTTGAAAGCTAATTAACAAAAGAGGAATAATTTGGTTACTTGCACATTTTGCATAAACTGAAAAAAAGGGAATTGAAATTATTAAATAATATCCAGCCTAGGAGAATACCAGTCTGGTTCCTAAGAGCAGATGTTGCTTTAACCATGTCACACACTCATATTTCCAAGGGATCTGCAATTAATAATCTCTAAGATTTTATTGCATTGATTGTTTTACAAATGTGTATACAGTAAAATTTATTGTAATTAGTTAGGGATTTTTAACTGCAAATATTGTTCCCATTTCAAATTTAGTCCCAATGGCTCCAATATTTTTTAAATCAACTTCCCTAATCTTCCAGATCTTTTGCCTTTAGTTGATTTAATTTTTTAAGGTTCTTTAGTGTCAATACCCAGGTAGTGTTCGAAGTCATTCCTAATTGATTCTTATATAGACTAAGTGATGATTCTAATTGATTATTCTTATGTATATACTTATCTAGTAATTAAGATGTTATAAAATATAAAACTTAATCTGTCTATACATACACATCTGCCTCATCTATTTTTCTACCTATTTTTAATGAAAATACATGGGACTGCACTATTAGACTGTATTAAAGTTAGCCTCCTCCTTGTACTTACTATGATCAGTTCTTAGAATGACTATTTTAACTCTACAGAAAGTAATCGATTTTTCTTCCTCCCAATACATGGCATAAATATTATAGATGTTCTAGAGTCCCATTGACCTTATGGGTTGAGATGGAGGAGACTTTAAAAAACATGTTTATTATTACTGTCTGAGAAGCTGCCTTGAGGAATATTGACAGAGACAGATAGACAATCTGTGTGTGTGTGTGTGACACAGGGAGAGAGAGGGAAGGAGAGAGAGAGGGAGAAAGAGATTGAGACTAGAAGACTATAGGACACGGGAAGGACCTCTTCCTCCCTATTTTAGATAAAACTGTCCCTAAGCTATCTTTAAAGCATGGTTGTCTCATATACTTTAAAACTGATACCAGATTAAAACCTACTTTTAGTGTCAGATCTATTCAGTTTATAAATTGATAAAGTGTCATACAAGAAAAACTATTTCAGGCTCATAGAGGAAATTGAAACATATATCAATTTTTATCTGATTGTCAGAAGGTAGCTGCATTCACTGCCCCTTGAGTTAAACACAGAGGAATTTTGGAATGTTGGGTGATGGCTCCTTTCCAGTCACAACTCCTTAAAAAGGTACAGAACAAGACTTTGATTTTACTCGATTTGTTTTTGCCGTTTCAAAAGTGAATATATGAATAGTAATACTTCTCTGTGAAAGTAATATAAGGTTGCATAAAAGCCAATGCATTTGAACTTGAGAGCCCTGTGGACGATTTCTTGTAATGCATGTATCTGTATATCTATCTGTGAAATACATGTCATTTCCTAGCAACTACCAACTTCAGGACAATACTGCTATCATTTTGGGCTCACCATGAAAACCTGAAACTTCAAGGAAGACACAAGGTCACTTTTAAGTTGATCTTTACTAAAATATTCCCTTTCCTTTTTAACCTGCATCAAGAGATATCATAAGGATGATTTTTAAGATGAGAATTCCTCCTTTAGAAGAGACATAAAGAAACGAGTGGGAAAGTTGCTGTTCTTGTACTCACCTCATTGCAGAAATCTTACTAAGATGATGTTTGAAGGCATGATATATTCCTCCTGTGTGCACTGAAAATCCTCTGGCAGTGAGGCTTTCACCTGAATGTGGACTATGGAGGCCATGCCCTTTAACATTAATATATCGTTAATGCTCAATGATTAATGCATGCACAGCATTGAAAAATAATTGGAAAATGAAACTATCCAAAATATGCTATGACTAGATTCATTGTCTCATAAATGACTTTATTGGCTAATAGTCAAATAAAATGCTTGAAAACTTTTCAGGCAATTGGAAAAAACCCCAGCAATTATATGGTAGTTGACCATTATATGGTTATAAGAACAGTGACAAAAAAAAGAGCAGAGCCTGTTTTTCAATTGGGAAATTACTCTAATTTCTCCATTTTGAACTTTGGGATTAAATTTTTAAATGACTTTTCTTGCTATGTATGTACCCCAAACATCCCCAGCTGAGTACTTAATGTAAATACACAAAACACCCTATAACGCAGAGAATCTCTCAGGCACAGAGGAATGAATGATTTCAGGTACAGTGTGCCACAAAACTCTATCGACTGTATTTCCTCACACAGGGAATTAAATTTGAAAGAGGTGAAGAATAATGGTGAAAGCTGGAGAAAGCTGTATAAAATTGTTCTATGTTTTCAATTTCATCTCATTCTCCACTCTTGGACTTTAAAGTGATTTATCCATGTGTAAAAAAAAGTCTCAGATTCACATTTCCTGATACCCAGTTGAATTTTAGGGGCTGCTTTTCCAAATTTCAATCACCAAAAGCAGATCAGAACATTAGACTTTACCAAAATCAAATAATTATTTGATATTAAAAGTGATTTACAAAATAAAACTCCACATTTTTTAGCAAATTTCAAATATGCAATACAATATTATTAACTATAGTCACAACTCTAGTTAAACAGCTAAATAGTGAGGAAACTTTTAAAAGATGTTCTGTGTTCCCTGATGTTGTGATAGGGGCACATCATTTATATGCTCATGATATGTTCCTCTTGCTTTGCTTCTGCTGTAGTTATGCAACAAGAAATCAGAGAGGAGGGTTCAGATTGTCATCACAATTTGCATTAATGAAACAGATGTGTTGAATGACATTGCTTGACATTGGTGTTTAAGTCATTGTTTATCAGTGAAGACACAAGGTGGAGCCAGGTATGGTAAACATTGATTGCTCTCAGGGGAAAAAAGAACTGTCAGTGAAGTTGAATGGAACAGTGGGAACTCAGAAAGGACAAAGATTCTATGTCAATAATGCAAAATAAAATAGAGAATGACCAAAGCAAAGCCCAAATGAGTAGCTGTTACATCTACACGTATACATAAATTTTTATGTATATAGTACCCCATTAGGAGAATAGTTTTATTTACATCTATGAAATCTAGCTATAAAATGACACTCTGATTAGAAGGCATTTCATAAGAGAATGCAAAAGTCTTTTTTTCTGCTCTTCTTATCAGTTGCATTCTTTTTGAACAGCATTCCAAATATCAAATACCACTGTGATGTTTCAGTGATGGCATACAATTATATTTAAGCCTCAAGGCACAATGAAAGTGCTAGATGGTTTAATCAAGTAGACAGTGTTAGAGCATGTTTCTAAGCCATGTTTCCTTTTAAAATCTCTTATGCTTGCACAGATCCCTACTGTGATGTTGTTCTGACTCTTGTCTATCTCTGAAAAACCCAGTGATTTTCCCAGAATGATCTTATTTAGGTTGACACTCTTGGAGGCCGATTCTGTTCTCAGCAGGATGTTGTCAGGAATGTCTACATTCTGAAACATTATGACCTTCTGTGGCGAGCCTATTATGACCTTCTCTGGCAAGTTTTTTGTTTTTTTGTTTTTTTACATTAACTGTACTTGCTTGATTAAAATAAAAATTAGTTTATGTTTTTAATTCCTAAGCCTCTGCTAATTGGCAGCCTACCTAGCTCTAGAAATGGTAGCCATACACTTTTTTTTTTCTCTTTTAAACTTCTGTTTATTGCATATAGCATTTTTTTTGAGCTGCTTGCATCTTTATTTTTTTGACATACAATAAACTGCATATATTTAAAGTGTACAATTTGATATTGTTTTTCTTATTAGTAATGGGTAGCCATACACTCTTATCTCAAGGTCTCATGTAAGCCTAGGGAACTGAAAAAGAAGAAACCATTACTGTTTGATGATAATCATTTTTTATCTAAGTGGTATATTTGTGATATTCTTCTCATTAATAGAAAATTGTTTTTGAAGGTTTAAACACTTTTAGTAGATCAGAATATATCAGTATACTCCTAAATATGTAAACATTTTATGAAAAACATACATTGGGACTAAATTTATGGAACTAAATTGGAACTAAAACAACTTTGATAATCATATACTGGTTGAATGGTAATTCTAATTTAAGCATTACTCAGCATTTGATTGAATATGTTATAGATATGATGAGATTAAAATACAATACTTTCTATTTGCTAAACTTTCAACAGTATTTAAAAGCTTTTACAATATATGCATCATCATAATAAAATTAATGAAGAGGATGAAAAATAGAAGAATTTTTTAAAAAGGAAACATTTGAAATTATATGGTTACTCTAACACTTTATCCCATGCAGTTTTATGGGAATCAGCATGCAGCCTGTAATTACATACCCTTAAAATCAAGTGTAATAAGAAATAATTGCCGCACAAGGTCATTTCTTGTCATAAAAAAGGCTGAGAAAGAAATAAGAACATACTACCCCTGAAGTTTCTAGAGAGTAGTCAAAAAATAGGGTTCAAATACATATAGAGAGCCCAATGAATTCATCAGCAGTTGCCAAAAAGTGGTTTATTCAAATTCGTTTTTCTTTGTTTCGTAATGAAGTATTATCAAGCAACTAATCAAGAATCAAACTGCTTTTAATAATTGCCATCCTGATAATTTCTGTGTAATGCCAGTGGGTCAGCTAATTCTAGGTCATAGTAATCTTAGCAATGGATAATGGTACATTACTATTACTTCATTTACTCAAGACTATAAGTGGTTGATTTAGTATAATAAAAAGACTGTGCACTAAGAATCAAGGTAAAGGTATTGGGTCATACTGTTGTTACCTGGAAATTTTCCTGATACCCAGCATAGTAAAAAATCCATATCTTTTTGGTCTTCAAAATATATGACTTTTGCAGAAAAGTGATATTAGAAGACTAAGACAATCTCTAGAACTCAATTCCAACCTCTACTTTGGCCAGAATTACATCTTATTTTAATAACAGTAAAAAGAAAAAAGGTACTACAGGAAGGTGTGAAAATACAAATGGATTAGTATGAGAATAACTTTTCAAACTTCTGCTTTACTTTGGCTCGGAGATCAGTGCTGTGCTGGCTTGACTAGTTCCAGTTTTCCCTCTGACTTGTATTAGGTGACTTGTTGATTAGGTGACTTGTATTCATTGGATAAATAATATACAAATAAAGAATATTTTAAAAGTTGAATAAATTATTAAAGCTTCTACTCCCGTAACATGTTATCTCTGTGCTAATTCCTTGGTGAACCTTAACATTTTCAAGTACCATGTTATGATAGAATTCTTTTTATTTTCAGACCTCACAATCTAAAATGTAGGATTTTTTTTTGACCTTTACAAATAACTGAATTGATGTAGCTATTGCCTTCACTATACCGCCCTGACCTAGCCATTTTCTCCTGTCTCAGCAGCCGCAAGTTTCCTCCTAACCCTTGTAATCTGTTACCACAAATGTATCAATGACATTACAGATCTTTGTTTTTGGTCATCCGATTGTATGCATTATATAATATTGTTGTCCCAGAATGCTATAATAACTTTCTCTGCTACTTTGTTCCCTCTCTTCAAAACTATGAGGTGATTCCTAGAATGGTTCTATCTAATAAAAAAACCTTGATTCCTTTTAGGTTTGCCTTTAGTCTCAAGGATTATATTTATGTCGCTCCTGAAAACAATTAATTTCATTAGGATCAGGTTACATATGAATACTTGGCTAGGCCTAAGTGGCCTTTCAAGTCATTAGGAACAAAGCAATTTGCAAAATAGAACTCTGTCCTGATCAAAAGCATTATTTATCTATTGGACCCATTGTACCATCTGTAGGCCATTACTCATTATTTTTCTAAATACAAATCCATTGCAATTTGCCCAACCTTCATCTACAACCTTGTATTTTCTCTCATATAAACTTTTACTCATAGTCTTTTGTTCTTGAAGTAGTATTCAAATACTTACCCCCTTTGAAGCGTAATGAAACCAGCCATCTTCTCTAAATGATCTTAAGTTCCGTTTCAACTCTAGTTTTCTTAATTTTACTTATGTTTCCTGGTTTTCACTTGTATGTATCTGCATACTAATTGATATTTTAATGTCCCTGAAAGCAGAAAGAGGGAAATGAGCCAGTGAAAAGGGACCTGCATATTTATAATACTGTAAGGATATTGTGATTTATAATATCGTGTTTTTTGCTCTTAGTTTCCATTTCTGGTACAGAGCTCCTAAAATCATTGAAATGTCCAGTGAGGAGAGTGATAAAGGTGTCTTTTGTTAAGTTAATTAGGTGACTTTTGGAACCAATCTAAGCACAGGGGCTGGTTGCCAGCAGAGCCAACCACATGATCAGAGAGTATGAACTTTCATTCTTACCCCCCAGCTCCAGGGGGGCTGGATTGAGTTCAGTTACCAATGGGCATGTTTTAATTAATCATTCCTACGTAATGAAGCCCTATAAAAACTCCAAGAAGGCAGGGTTCGGAGAGCTTCTGGGTTGGTGCACACATGGAGATTCTGGGAGAGTGGCCTGTGCTTGAAGAGGGCATGGAAGCTTCTCCCTCTTTCCCCATATGGCCCTATGCATCTCTTTTACCTGGCTGATTCTGAGGTATAACCTTTTATAATAAACCAGTAATCTGGTAAGTAAAATGTTTCTGAGCTCTCTGAGTCATTGTAGCAAAGTCATCAAACCCAATTTGGAAACTCTAATCTATAGCTAATTGGTCAGAAGTAGAGGGGACAACCTGGATTTGTGATTGACATCTGAAGTGAGGATGTGAGGGCAGTTTTGTGGGACTGAGCCTTAACCTATGGAATCTGGTGCTATTTCATGTAGATAGCGTTAGAATTGGTGTGAAAAACCACCTCCCACTCCCCCACCCACTTACACACACCCTGGAATTGGTTGTCAAAATCACTGGTTGGTCATCAGAAGTGAAATCAGACTCAGAATCAGTAATATTTATGTCCTAACTCCCTAGATCTTGAAGACAAGTGTCTACTTTCATTCCTTTGGTTTAAGAGTAAGCCAACTGTTCTTAATTTATTCTCCATAAAAATCTAGTCCTCCAAATAAGAGGCCTTACTTAAAATGTAGACTCTGTTCCATCTTCAGAAATTACTGTCTGGGAATCTGCATATTTAATGTCACTGCAAGTATGCTTCATTGAGAGAGACACTCTGGGCTGCTTGGTATCTATTGGAAGAAATGAGACTCAAAAACAGAAGACACAACTTGAAATTTAATGTACATGAAGTGTCCAAAGGAACACGAATATGTTATTTATTATGTATATGTGCATTTACACATTTTGACTGCTGGTTTTGGTGCAGGCTGAGTCCATTTGCTTGCTCCATTTCCCCTTATAAATCATATTTTCCTTAGACATAGAGGATATTACTTAAACTCTGGAAAAATATCTCATAATGTCATGAAATGTGCTTTAAGTACCGTGATTATACTAGTGACTTTTGTGTTTTGCTGAACAACTCTTATGGATCAAATCTATTCAGTGTACTTAAATATTTTTTCTAATTGACATAAGAACCATGTGAGGTAAGTATAAATTCACTCCATTTTATAGATAAAGATATTGTAGCCCCTAGAAGTTCATGAACATATCTCAAGTAAACATATTTAGTAAGTGACTGAGCCAGAATTCAAATATGGCTCCTAGTTTTATGGTTTCCTCCATAATGTCATGTAGTTGGTTGTAATTGATTGACTGCTGTTACACAAATTGTGAGTTTGCCCTAAGACTTTTTCAGTGATGGAGTTAAGTATTTTAAAATCATTAAAGCAATTTATTTTTGATTTTAGAAAAATATAGACTTAAAAAAATAAGCATTGCAAATCATACCCAAGAGAATTTCAAATACCATGAATTTTGTTTTTGTGGTGATCAGACTTTAAGGTGGCCCCTATAATCCTTGCCCCTGAAATTCATGTTTTTGTTCATTACCTCCCCTTGAGTGTGAGTGGCACCTGTGATTGTAACCAATAGCATGCACTGATTATGGATAGATGATTACATAAGATTGTGGTGCCTGTATTGCTGGAGTTTGTCTCTGTTGCTGGTTTTGAAAAAGCAACTTTCTGTACAATTGCAAAGAAATGAGTTGTGCCAATAGTCTGAGGGAGTTTGAAAGCAGATTCCTCCCCAGTCAAGTCTCTGATGAGAACCCAGCCATGGCAAGTACCTTAATTGCAGCCATGTAAACCTTAAGCAGAAGACCCATTTAAGCTATGCCTGGTCTCTTGACCCACAGAAAGTGTCAGGTAATAAGTCTGTGTTGTTTAAATCCATTAAGTTTGTGGTAGTTTGTTATGCAGCAATGGAAAACAAATACAGTTTTGATTTGTTTTCATCCTTTAAATCTAATGATGAATTATCTAACCAGATATGGAGATTTTCTATTGCAAGCATATATACTGAGAAAGAAGTTTTTTCTTAAGTCCTAAAATCACTCTCTGAATGAATATTTCTATGTTTTATTTGGCTGCCACTGGGTATTGTAAGCAATTAAATTTTTTTTTGTAATTTTGCTCTTTTTACTCCCTATAAATCCCTCATTAATTGAATAGACTAAACATAGCTATATGCCTCAGAGAGCCTATTTTGCATTAGCATTTTATTATATGCTTCCCTTTAGTGATTTTTTAAAATAGCTTTTTAACATCTAGTAAAGGTGTTTATATACCTCTTTTCCTTTTATTTAAGCTGGCAAACATTTCCTCATGTTCATTAAGCTAGAGCTCAGGAGAGCGCTTGTTTGTGTGGCACTCACTTTTATCATTGCACTTTTCAGATGACCCAGAGAGAAGAGCCTACCACCCCTGCTGCCCCCAACCTTTTCCAACCTTTCTCACACCCTCAAACATTTCTCCCAGTTCTCCCCAGTGGAATATGATATTTAATATCCAAATAAATTGTAGGTAGAATATGCATGTATTTGCTATACATGAATGCTATGAATTCTCGCTTAGTCAAGTTTTAGTCCTGGAAAGACTGCTGACTAAATGTAAGAAAAAAATTGAACTGCTTAGTGCAGTAAGATAAACACTATAATCCTTCAGTGCGGTTTTTCCCCCACCATCAATTGTTTTTTTTTTTTGTTTTTGTTTTCTATGCCTTCCTTATATAACCTCTAAGTCCTAGATTTCTCAATTACAAAGTGACTGCAACATATATCCCCTACCGACATCATGGGCAAAAGTGGAATACTGGTGTATTAAGGATTTTGATGTAAAAACTACAGTATAAAATAGTCAAAGAAAAGTCATGTGTCTTGGTACTTTAAGAGTGGGAAGATCTTGTTAAGAATAGACACTCAGAAGATATACTAGAAATGTACTTATTTGACTACTTATTAAAAAAAAAAAAAACAAAGGCTTGACAAAATCTGTAGACAAAGGAAAGCCACATGGCAAAAGGTTAATGTCTTTATATAGAGTGACGTGAATCAGAAAGAGAAAAACAAATATCATATATTAACACATATATGCGGAATATAGAAAAATGGTACAAATCAACTGGTTTGCAAGGCAGAAATAGAGACACAGATGTAGAGAACAAACATATGGACACTAAGTGGGGAAAGTGGGGAGGGTTGGGGGGAAATGAATTGGGAGATGGGGATACCAAATTGTACACTCTAAATATATGCAGTTTATTGTATATTAACTGTATCTCAATAAAAGTTCTTAAAAAAAAAGAATGTTTTTAAAAGACAAAGTCCTATAAATTTATTGTTAAAGATGCATATGCTTCAGTATAAACATAGAAAAGATGTGTAAATAAGTAATTCACAGAAGAGAAAAAGCATGTGAGCAAAATATGTAAAAACATGATCAACTTCAGTAGTGCTTAGGGAAATGCAAATTAAAACAAAAATGAAATAACATTATTTTATCTGTAAGATTAGAAAACTTAAAATATTTTGAAAACATAAATACTGAGGTACATAAGAAAAAGTAGTCTATTGTTGGTAAGAATAAATTGCTATAACCTTTTGGGAAAGCAACCTGGTGATATTTATTATTATTAAATTTCATATTCTTTGACTGAAATTTGAAAAATTCCATCTATAGATTTATCAGTGTATAAAACTGTATGCGTTTTCATGGCTGTATTTGCTATTTTCTTGATGCCTGCTGGTTCTTTCCAGCTAAAAATAGGTGTTCGATGGTCATCATCACTACCAACCTGTTGGTGGTGTGAGAAAAGGGTTAGGTCTAGGGATGCAGATAGAGAGTCTAGGCAGGAATTTAGTAGGCCCTGAAGTGTTATAGTTTAATAAGACATCTCTTTCAAGTCATATATGTAGCTGTTTTGTTTTGTTTTCAGGGGATAGAGACATATTCTAGTATGACCATTCTGCTTTTCCTAGCACAGCCCTAAGACATTTTTCTTTTTTTGATCTTTATTGGAGTATAATAGCTTTACATTGTTGTGCCAGTTTCCACTGTACAACAAAGTGAATCAGCTGTACTTACACATATATCCCCATATCCCCTCCCTCTTGAGCCTCCCTCCTGAGCCTCTCTGCCACCCACCCTTCTAGGTCATCAGCAGTGCTTGAGTTGATCTCCCTGTGTTGGTTTGTAGTGAGGTGGATGGAGCTAGAATCTGTCATGCAGAGTGAAGTAAGGACTTTTAAGACTTGTTGCCCAGTCTGGGTAACGAATCCCAGTGATTTTCCTTGTAAATAGCAGACTTATTTTCAGATGTTTTGTCTTTCTTTCTGTACTCTTTTGTCCATCATCTACGTTATGTGTTTAGTCTTACAGAGGAGACATTGTAGGCCATAATCTCTGATTATGATTCCAATAAAACAAGAAATTTATATTAAAACTATGAATAAAAATGTATTTCTTCAAATTAAGAAAAAATCTTGAAACAATGATACCCATGATCATTTCTTCCATTCAGTATTGTCCTAAAGTTCCCATTCAGTAAAATGAGACATGACAAAGGAATAAAGAGTTTATAATTTGGAGAAAAACAAAGTAAAACTATCATTATTTGCATGTGATATGATTGTATATGGAAAAATTTCAAAAGACTACAGCAAAATTGTTGGAATTATTAAGTTAATGTATCAAGTTGCTGGATATATATAAGAATCAATTGTATTCTTACATAGACGTAATAAAGTACAGAAAGTGAGAAAATAAGATATTCTTTGCCATAGCATCAAAATATATAAAGTACCTAAAAATAAAGCCAATTAAACATATATAACACCCCTAAACTGAAAACTGCAAAACATTTTTAAGAAGTAAACATAGGAAAGTATCTTTATGATCTTGGGATAAAAAGAGATTTCTTAAATGGGACAGAAAATCAGTAACCATGGAAAGAAAAATCATAAACTACCTGAAAATTCAAAATTTATGCTTATCAAAAGATACCATTTAGAGAGTGGAAAAGCAAACCAGAGAGTAAAAGAAGGTATTTGCAATACATAGATCCAATGAAGAAAGTTTTTGTATCCAGTGAAGAAACTATAAATTGCTCATACAAATCACTAAAAATAGACAACCTAATAGAAAAAGATTTTAATAGTGTATACGATGAAATAGGAAGTATGCATGAAGCACTTCTGCTGTACATTGAAGTATGCTGGTTATCTCAAGGAAAAGCCCTGGTGTGATTGGGTTCTGAGCTCAACTAGCCAGTTTTTTTTCATGAAACACCATTTTCATCTGAGAAATGGCTGACAGGCAAACTATAGTTTTTCTAATTTGGGTAGCTGGTATAAATTTTCCTGAAACAAATGAAAGTATGTTATTAATCATAAAATGTAGACTTGCAAAGAAAAATTAAAATTTTGGAAAATTTGCATCTGCCACTGTAAGCTTGAAAACTTAGCAATACTTAAGAGATTTCTGATGAGATATTGACAAATGTGTGGTTTTTTTATATTGTGTAATATGTGTGTCCAAATTTGGAACATTTGGATAACTCAGTGAACAAATACTTTACAAAGAAGGTAACAAAATTTTGCAAGGGTAAAACATCATTAAAATGAAAGCCAGATCAAGAGATTTTAATGCAACAGAGTGCAAAAACTGCATTGATATGGTTTCAGATTGCACATTGCAGCAAAGTTTGTGAAACTACCACTTACTGAGTTTGGACATGTTATTATGAAAGGATATTCACAATTATCTGAAAAGAGTTTTTCATTTTCTAGTCATGTATCTGTGTGAGGACAGATTATCTTCATGAACTTCAACCAAAACATATTGCAACTGACTGAATGCAGATGATGCAGATGAGAGTCTTCTCATTAAGTAAGACATGAAGGAAACGTGCAAAAAATATGAAACCACCCCTGGGAATTCCCTGGCTGTCCAATGGTTAGGACTCTGCATTCTCACTGCTGAGGAACTGAACCCCTGGGTTCAATCCCTGGTTGGGAACTAAGATTACTGTAAAAAATAAATAAATAAATAAATACATACATACACCCCTCTAACTTGTTGCAATGGAAATATTATTGATATTTTAAATAGATTAATAAATATTAAAAGTTTGTCAGTTTTATTTTCAAATGTAGTAAATATTTATAAATATAACCCATACAAACAAAAGTTCTTCAGAGTCTTCGCTGACATTTTTTTCATTTTTTGGCTGCACCACATGGCTTGTGGGATCTTTGTTCCCCAACCAGGGACTGAACCCAGGCCCTCCGCAGTGAAAGTGTAGAGTCCTAACCAATGGACTGCCAGGGAACTCCCCCTTGCTGACTTTTAAGATCATAAAGTCCTGAGACCAAAAGTTTTGAGAACCATTGCTGTAGAGCTATGAAATTAAGATAAAGACTCTGAGAGGTGTGCCATGAAATCCTGAAAGAGTAGAAGGCAACAGAGAAAAACCCAAGTTCTGAAGTTGCAAAGACTACAGTGCTGATGGGCCTCTGGATCTGGTTTGATATTTGAATGACATCACAGATTTCCACTCCTCTGCAGAGATGCTTTCCTGTGTTTCACAAACAATAATAAGGGAAAAGATAATGAACATTTATTTAAAGAAATCAATAACTGCCCTGAACATGAAATGATGTTACTTTCTTCCTTGAATCTCTTCCATGGCTCCCTGGTTAGTGTTTAATCTTGACACCCTAAGGGCTTCTTTGTGATCTCATATCTTTTTAACTGTTCAGTTGCATCTTCCTGCAGTGCTCTTTTACATATTGTTTTTCATCCATTTGTTTCTGTTACTCAAATATTTTCTTTTACTTTTTCATGTCTTTTTAATATGTTTTTTCTTTTGCTTGACTTTCCTTTTACTGCATTTTTAAAAAAAATATCCAACCCCTCCCCACCCCTTTCTTCACACAGACTCATCCAAAGCATCCCTTCTTTTTGAAGCCTCCTTATGTGGAGTTTGACTTCCTTTCTCTGTTATCTTTGTACATCACATGTTCCTCCAAAATAGCATTTACCTCAATAAATCCAGTTAATCTTTATCCCTGGAATGTAAGAATCTCATGCACGGAAGTAGTTCTTTTTATGTTAGTATTCCTATTATCTAGCATATTTCCTGGTACATGTTAGGAATAAACATAAATAAAATAAACCAATTGTGGTAGATAAAAGAAAGGACATACATTTAACTTCTGCACATACATTGTCCAGAAGAGTCTACAAAGGAAAGATGTAGGAGTAGGAATAGGAAGTATAAATAGAATTTTGTCGCCTTTCTACACCTACTAAACAACATGTAGTGGAATCAGGGATAATGAAATACTTGATTTAACAGAGAGATCCTGCTGTCAAGTTAAGATAACAGAGCAAATTGAATAAAGGAGGCAAAATTGACATGCTATTAACAAAACTGTTCCTTCTGAATTACAAGGTCAGATAAATCTACAGAAAGCAATACCTAGGTCATCACATTCTCTTCACTAGAAATAAGTTTATTTGGAATCTTTCCTGGGGAATTTTAGCTATAAGTACTCATGAAAATAAACAAATTATGTATTTTAAATGTTTAAATGTAATAAGGTAGTATTTATAATATTTCTATTATTTATGTTTTTTGTTTTTTTTTTTTTTTTTACCAGTTTTTCTTTCACTGAGTTTCCTCCATATCTTTCTTGGTCTTGTCTTTTTCCTGGTATAGGCCTCTCTGCTTCTTTTCTTTGATTCTTGTATGAGCCTCCATTCTTTGCCACGTCTCCAGATCCTTTCTATTTAAAACCCTCGGAAATCTCAAGATTCCATTGTTTGAGATGTAACTGATACAGAACTAGTCCTTTTCATCTCTCATCTAAAGTATTGTAATAACCTGCTAGATAATCTTCCTTTTTTTCCTCTCCTCTGCTTTGGAGAATTGTATTATTATTCAAAATATTTGCATGACTTGCTTAAGGTTTTTCTCCTCCCAGTGGGAGGATTATAGATATCTGGTCTTTTGATGTCAAACTTGACCCCATGACTTGGAGTAGTCAATGAAATACGATTGGAAGTAATCCAGAGAGAGCATTTTGAGCAGGAGCTTTGAGATCCAGCTCTTGGTCCAGCCTGTCTCCTTTTTCCCTTTGCCATGACACTGTCATTGTCCCAGATAGCAACTGTTCTATCAGCCTGATCCCAGAGAGGAGGCAATGTTGTAGCAAAGCCACAGCTGACCCACAATGGCTATGGGATATGAGTAGGAAGGAAACTTTTCATTTTTCTTAGTTTTTTACACCTCTGAAATTTTCGTGTTGCGTGCTACCACAGTATAATTTACTCCACACTGATTTGTGATCCCTCTCTATGCCCAGTCTTAGCACAGTAGGCAGAGTGAACTTTTTAAAACTGTAAATCAGATCATGCAACTTATCTCATTTAAACTCTGAAATGCTCCCCCATTTCACATGAGTAAAATGTCAAAGCCTTCCAGTGACTGGAGAGACCCTGCCTGACGTGAACGTCACTCCCACCCTAGCATTAGGAACACAGCATTTTATATTCCACTCTCAGTCACTGAGTATCAAGCCATCGGGCAGTCTTGCTCTTCCTTGAATGAGCTCCCACTTTAGGAATTTTGCAGTCAACTGTTGCCTCTTCCTTCTGGCTAACTCCCTCACCTGCTTCCAGTCTTTGTTCAGATATTACTTTCTCAGTGAAGCTACCTTGAACATCTTATTTAAAATTGGAACCTGGTAACCAATCTCTCCTCCACCATCTGCACATTCCCTATCCTCTTTGGCCTGATTTATGTTTTCATTTTTCTCTATTACATCTCACAACTTTGAACATAATCTGTAATATATAGCTATTTACATTTACTATTTATTGTCTGTTATCACTCAGCAGAATGTAAGTTTTTGTGAGGTCAGGAATCTTGATCTGTCTCCTTCATACAATGGTGAACTAGAATTGAGCCTGATACATGCTAGGCACTATTTGGTGACACAAGCAAAAGTTCTAGCTATTCATGACTTCTTTGACATTTATCTCAGCTGACCTATGAAGTCCTAATCTATGCATCTTTATTAAAATCAGTTTGCTGGACAGGAGACTGTATGTAAGGCCAGGAATATATGGCACACATGTGGCATTCAGTGGTTTGAGGGCTACTGTCATGACAAGAGCCCTAGAAAAAAATACCAGATAAGTGAAATTGGCATTTGGCTTTTTGCTCTCTTTTCTGTACTCATTTTTATTTGAATAAGTGAGCAAAAATTAGAATCTATTCAGGTGTTCAAATACAGGTAAACTATTTGATTTATTTCACACATAACAAAATGAATGGATCAGAAATATTAAAGACTTTACTACTGCTCTTCTTTTCCTGACTCTAATCCAAAAGTCAGCAAAATGAGTCAGGGAGTAGGGGGAGAAGAATAAATTGGGGAAACAGTGATAATCCAATCATGGCCTTTCTCAGACTAAAGATTGCTCAACATAAGACAGGCCCAAGCAGAGAGAGCAAGGGAGCTTAGAAGTATAAATGAGAAAATAAAGGCTTGATATTAGATCAGAATGAATTGTTACTACCAGAAAAATGATTTGGTAGAGCTAGTTTAAAGGATGGTGATAAAAAAAAGGATCAAATTGTTGTTTTTGAATATTATTGATTTCAATATAGTTATTATTTTTAAAAATTATTTGAAAATCTGCCCTATTCTATTTAATGACGACTACCTTATTGGTCTTTGCAAGTTAATCAATTATTGAACCTTCCTTTTATAGGCTCTGTTTTAATAGCAATTGTATCCCATTTTAATGAATACCTCACATAATTATAGGGTTTTTTTTCTTAGCTTTGATGTTTGATAATCCTACATGAACTTTTAGAAAGTCTCTTTTAAATTTTCCTTTCTTAGTTGTGTTTTATCATTTTGTTGTTACTTTTGGAGAGTAATTTCTCAGTCAAGTTATTTAAAATCCCTGAGCATGTCAAATGTTAGGCTTTCCCTCTGTTGATAGATTTCACATTATCAGTTGCCACAGTAGTGCCCTATGACTTTGAGATCATATTTCATGATTAAGGAAATGTCTCTGAAAAAACAGTTTAGTTCAGAAAGACAAGTGTGCAATTATAATGATTTTTGCCTGAATGTGGAATGAAAGTGTTATTTAGTTAGTTCCTTTTAGGTCTTTCTGCAATGGCACTTTCCAGGAACTGGGGAGCTGGTGGTAGAGAACATGAAACCCATAAAGCCAATATTTTTGCTTAAGAGAAGCTAAGGAGTTAGTCCTCCAAGAAAATTTTTTTTTGGAGAATCAGGGTCTCTTCACATTTAAACACTTTGTTTTATTAAAAAGAATAGGAATGTTCTTAGGATGGTTAATGGTAATTTCTTATTTTTGTCGAGTACTTTATGATGCAAAGAATGATTTTACATTCATTACTGGGATCTATTTTATAGCTACCAGATAGAGAATGGTAGTTTTGAAATTAACCTAAAGTCTAACAGGAACTCATGTTCTGCTTTTTGCTACACTTCATTACTTTCTTGCTTTTGGAAAGGAAAGTGGTAATCCCCAGAGTCCTGCATCTGGGAGAAAAGACACAAAATTTGGCTCTGTCAACCATGAAGTTTGAATGCATCTGAAAGATTAAAGTATCCTTTATTTTGGTTTATTCTGCCATCTATTATCAGGTTGTAGGATAAAACCTGATTTGAATATTTCAATTACCTTAGGCCCTTGACTGATACAGCATATTGAACTATATTTAATTTCAAAAATATTTTTGACACAAAATCATGTTTAGTTCTTCCTTTCTATAAAATGTTAATTTAGTTGAATGTGCCTTAATCTTCCTTGATGCATTTTTTAAAAGATTTTAGTTAGTTTAGTATATATTTTAAGATTACTCTTTAACTCATTTGTTTTTTCTACATAAAAACTTACTCTCATGCAGGATTTGACAAAAGTATTAAAAATAATACATAAAATTCTAATGAGGCAGTGTGTTAGCTCTCTCAGTGATAGCTACAATTACTTTAAGACATGGAAATGTCGGCAAGCAATTTAAGATAGATTTGAGAAGATTATTGAATCTTTCTAAATTCCCTGAATTCATACCACAAAGTAGTTGCCTATTCTGCTCAATATTTCTGTTTTCTGTATAGCATGCATTCATTTTGTCCCAGCAATTTGTTGGGGAATCAGGAAGTTCAGAAGCAATAAAGGAAAAGAATAAAAAGATCAAAGATCACAACAGAAACACACACACACACACACACACACACACACACGATGAAAGACCATATGGCAAACTGTATAGTTGACTCAAATAACTTGTTCTCTCTTGCCTGTAGGATTACACATCCTCACACACTGACTTTGCTCTGACATATAATGGTAAAACAGAAAACAAAAACAAAAAACTAGAAATAACCTAAATATTAAGAAAAATTGAAGAATTTTTTATAAATATGTATCATGGAGTATTGTGAAGCTATTTTTGACTAAAAAATGATTTAGATTTTTTTTACCTAAAGAGATAAAGCACTGCTTAGATGAAAGTGTATAACAGAGTTCATCTTTATAGAAAAAAGTAGAAAATCATGAGATGTTTGTATAGATAAATATTTCAAGGAACATACACTTAAGATTGGGCACTGATTACTTTAGAGATAGTGGGATTGGAGGTGGTAAATTAAGATTATTAACATTTTCTTTTCATAAATTTAACTGTTTAATTTCTTGAAATAAAACTATGTTTCTTTTATAATTAAAAATTCAATAAAATACAGGGACATACAAAATAAGAATAACTTGAAATTTTTCTTATTAAGATGACGTTTGGTGACTGACATGAACAGGATCAGGGAGAGCAAATATACCCAAATACTAGTTTTGACTAATCACTTCTTCCCAGGCAGTTCCCAAGCAAAGCATATGGAAGAGTGTGGCAGTTTTCTCTCCCTGCGAAAGACAGAGAATTCCAGTTTGGCTTAGTATCTCCCACCTAGTTCTCCAGGGAAATCCTTGTTTGCCAAAAAAAGTTATTTGCTACTCTGTCAATTAAGTAAGAAAAGAAATGGAGTGTAAGATAAGGATTAAAAGCATTAGATTAGGGTGAGCAGTGTGGGCATTCAGGGAGTAACATTTGGTGTGAGAAGTATGATATGAAGGGAAAAGAAGAGAAGGCATTATTAACAATCCTGCATTGATTTCTATATCAACCTCAAACTGTTGGAGATATGCAAATAAAGATCTTAAGTTAATCTGATCCTACTTTGTCTTTCAGTCTTAAGAAAAAAATTTTTTGAATACCATAATGATACTCTGAAAAGAGACCATTTGAGTCATGGCTCTAACGTTTTAAAATCGCATTTTTCTTAGATTTGTCTCTGGTCATAAATTGTAATCACAATGCAGACAACTTGTGTAATATGTTGTTTTAGTCAGTTTGCAGTGATAAATCTGCCTAACAAATAGCCCAGCAATCCCAGTGACTTACAATGAGAGCCTCACAATGATCACAGGTCTGGGAGCTGGTTGGGGTGGCTGTTTGTCAACCTGCAAGTCAGTTTCATATCTGTTCCACATGTCTTTCATTCTGAGACCTTGACAAGATCTTCTGGTGACAGATGGCAGAAGCACAAAACCACAAGCCAAGCCACACAAGCCAGTTTAAAGCTTCTGATTAGATCCGGCACACGTTATACTCACTTACATAGCACTGGTCAAAGCAAATCATACAGCTAAGCCCAAAGCTGGAGTGACAGGGGAACACACTTTACCCCAAGAGGAGGAAGGGAGAGAGTGGAGAGCTGATAGCAGTAATCTAAGAAGGGGCTGGATCATGTGAAGCACTCCCTTTTCTTAAGCTAGTTAGGTCTAAAAAGCTTCAGTACCAACTCTATAACAAAGACTGCACTCTCTTTTTTCCCAAGCTTCCCCTCCACAACATTGAAACCTTTGCTTGGCTCTTACCACTATGATTTAAGGTAACATGGGAAAAATGGAATAGAGAGACATTGAAAGAAAGCCTGAGAAATCTAGGTCTTCCTCCACTTTGAAAGCAGATCTACCACTTATGGTTTCTGTCCCATGGGTAGAGAGGGAGTTAGAAGAGAACCTTGTCCATATGAAATGGTTTGTACCGCATTGTGATTTTATTCATTATTTGAATGTACTTCTGTCAGCTTACTCAAAAATAATCTGTAGCAACTTCTGATGGGGATAAGGGGAAGATCCAGACAGGAAAGAGTCCCCAGACTTCTCTCTGTGTTTAACAAGTGCACTGCAGAGGGCATCTATCATTTTTGACATGCCCAGTACTCATTTTCATGTCTTCTTGCAAAACCAGTCTTTCCCATTCATACTCTATGTGGTTTGAGTGAGGTTGATTCAAACCCAATGGCCATGCGACCCAGGCTTGAAACAACCAAAGCGTCGTATTCCAATGATTGATGCAGGGGTGAGCAAGTGATACAATCAGAGTCCTGGAGACTACATCCTAGGACTTTTGCTGGAACTATTGGAAATAAAGCATCCCCCCCATCAGAGTTGCTGTTGGGATGATGTGTAAGCTGAAAAGTATAGGCAGCCATCTTTCCATCATGTGGAGGGGAGTTGAGAATTGTACCAAGACATAGCAATACAGAGAATGTAATGGCAAAAGAAAGAGAGTCCTTGTGACACTGTTTTAGTCTCTGTACCCAGGCATCCCTGAAAATACTTGTTTTTCAAGTTACATGAGTCAAGAAATTCATAGTTTTGATCAATTAATTTGGGTTGGTTTTTCTGTCATTTGCTACCCAAATGATTTCTCTATTAAGTTTGTATTTATATTTATATAGTTCATATTCATATCTAGAAAAACTTTGTAAAGCATACGCCTATAATACAGAGTAAAGGTGCACACAACTGGGAAGAAAACAAATTCCCTACAAAGTTGATTATTTCCCTGAGTGCTTTTTCTGTGATTCCCACTCTTCTCCCACCCTACAGTGTAATTTAAGTTGCTGAAGTTTCTTATAAGAATGGAAAGTTCATGAGGGCCACTAATTAGGTGCAAAAAATTATTCAAATACAAACTACTGTCTTAAAAGGTTGTAAACTTGTTTTCTTTATGGCTACAGGATGCTGTGTATTTAGAATAGAAAATTTTGAGAAAATATAGTAAATGTGATTATATAATAAATATTTTCCATGATTAAAACTTATTATGGCAGATGATAAGAGCATTTTTATCAAAGAGGGATTGATAATTTACCTGCAGATTTGGGCCATTTGGGCCTGAGTTCTAACCTAATTCTAATGCTTTGTGACTGTGGGGAAAATTAGCCTCCAGGCTCATAGCATCACCTACAAAATAAGAGGGCCAGATTAACTTACTTCTAAAGATACCTCTCTTTTTAAAATATTATAAGCTCTGCCATTTTGCTTGCATTAGTTTCACTTTAAATATCATGCTCTCCTAAATAAATGGAATATTACCTTTATATTTTTACGAATGCTCATATTATCCATAGAGCAAAATCTGTCCTTGATTTTACTTTTGAAGAAGTAGCTACATTCTTAAACATATAAAATCAAGTTAGGGAAGCAAAAAATGATAAACTATTTTAATTTACGTCATCTCAACTTTGTCTCCTAAGCAGAACAGAGTGAAGATAATGCTGACTAACTCACTGTGCACAAGACATGGTAGAACTTTGTGGCTTGTGCTGACACATTCATAATATTTATCTGAGGAAGAAAGAAAAAAATTGTTATGCAGTGTGTTGATGCCCTGAGAAGTATATTCTCAAGCATTTCAAGTGTTTAATTATAAGTTAAACACTGAAACCATGGTACAGAGGGGTGACTTACTCTGGGACCACTACAAACTTATATTGTTATTGAACAAATTGGAGAGACTTGAAAGTGGATTACCAAGAGATTTCTTAAGAACTAATTTTCTATACTGGATTAGTGAAGCTGCTTATGGTTTATTAATTTGTATCCCCTTTAGAAATCTTTTTATTTATCTTATTTCTTACATTTGCTTGAAAAATCCTTATGAGTATTTGAGCTAAAAAAAAAATAAAGGATTTTTAACATTTTTTCTTCTTTCCTAATTCAATAGAAATTGCAGATTAGGAAAATGCTATTAAAATGGTATTAAGTATGTCTTTATTCCTATACAAACTCAATGAGTATTAAAATTCACACATGCATATACACATATATCATTAAAGGATTTAGATAAAAATAAACTAGTAACAAAATTTCCTTACAAAATCAGGCCTGATAAAGGAAACATTATTAATTTATATTTGTTTCACAAAGGAGTTGAAGCTGCTTAAAATAATGAGTACCATGAAAATGGTTAAAATAAACAGCTGATAAATTAAGTAAATTTAAAAAATGATAGGAAAATAACAAAAGCAGGGATTCATAAAACAGTCAGAAAGGCACATCATAGGTCCCACATAGCTATTAGAGGTGAGCTACATTTTTAGCTCTAATTTACTTAAAGCCAGATACAAGTGCAAATCATTCTATAGAATTTCATTATGTTAGCAGTACCAATTCAAGCTTACTCTCAATGAGAAGACAGGTGTTTCTGGAACTGAAACTTGAAATAAATTTCTTCTACGAAATCCGCTGGACAATGCATGCTATAAAAAGACACTCTGTGATATAATAGACAATATACTCAATTGAAGACTATAATAAATACAATAATGCATTTAATATGACTTTAGAAAACAATGTTTCTTTGGGTTGCTTGATGACAAGACACTATGGTAGAGTCCAATAAGAGTGATTCTGTGTTAAGCCAAAGCAGTACAGCTCATCTGTATTGATATACCATTAAGCTATTAAATGCTGTATCTTAAATGATCATGATGATATTTTGTGGAGAATGAGTTGTATTTTATATAATAGACAATAAGCCAAACAGTATTTTACTTCCTTACCTATAGTGCATATAGTTTGATTTGTACCACTTGAGTGATCTGGATGTATCTTGTGTACAATTTCATAAAACATAAACCTTGCCAACTTCTGTTAGGCAGTCAGTTATAAAGATGGAAACTCCCGGATGCTTTCCCTGGGAGCTCAGACTTGTGCAGAAAGCTCTCAGAAGCAGGACTGGATTGCTAGTATGGGCTGATTGGCCATTCCATGTCCCTTATCCATTAGTAGCTCTCTTGTCTATAGAAGCAGATGAATGAGGTGGTGTATAAAGCATTCCAGAGGAAACTTTACTCCTTAGTGTTCTCTTCCTAAGAACTGCATTAGAAGCTTTATTGATTTTGAATTAAATTACATACACACAGTCTAATAATTATCAATCTTTTTGAAAGATTTAAATAAAAATAGACACAAATACAGCATGATAAATATAATTAACATTACTCTATGTTATATATGAAAACTATTAAGAAAGTAAATCACAAGAGCTCTCATCAGAAGAAAAAATTTTCTATTTCTTTAATTTTGTATCTATATGACATGATATCCACTAAACTAATTGCACTAGTCATCTCATGATGTGTGTAAACCGAATCATTATGCTGTATACCTTGAACTTATACAATGCTGTATGTCAGTTATAGCTCAATAAAAATGGAAGAATTAAAAAAGAAAGTAAAAAAAAAATGGAGACATAAAATTTATTCTGGAAATGCAAATTAACCCAAGTATACCATGAGAGAAATATAATGTTCCTTATAAACTTCACCTAGATAAGAAGCAGAAATGTAAGAAGTGATGAAATATGATAGCTGGTCTATGAATTTGTCTCTTTGGAAATATAAGTGCCTAGAAGGAGTTTAAAAAAAAGCAGGCTGACAATATGTGCAGTAGCTATCTTTTGCTGGGTTTTGGGATTTGGAATATTTTTTGGTTGTTTATTTACATTTATGCTTTTCTCCATGTGTTCTGCACATTTTTGAGTTTTCCATTATAAACACATATTAATTCTGCACTTAAAAATGATTACTGTTACTTCAAAGTGATCATCCTGAAGAATATTAATAATATAATCAGATTTAGTGAGGTTGCTAATAAATTTATATTGTCTTTGGATCTCTTAGCTTGAATGATATAGAACTAGAATTCTTTTTTACCGCAGATAAAACTTATGAAGTTGAAAGTAAAGAAGTGAAGAAAAAAAAAAACCACACCATTTCTTATTTAGTGAGAGAGAAGTGCAGTACAAGCCCTAATACTTAATTAATCTAGTTCTGATTCTCTTATAATGTGTCAAGGAGGAAGAATCCATAATGTTTGGTGAGGAGTGTTAAATTCATGAGAAGGACTTATATTAGGCCCAGGAGAATGGGTTAGAATTGAAAATCATCCTGAAGACTTGCCTTAGCTTTGGGAGCAGAAGCCCATTTCTGCCCTATGTCAAATCCCTATATTACCACTTTCTAGATTTCACCTAAAGTAACCTAATTAGGTAAAGACAATATTATTGACCCCATTAGCTCTGATTGTAGTATTGCAAGATGGTGATCAAACTATCTGTTTCTATTGTGGCATTATAAGAAGGATGAAACAAGATAAATAAATATTATTAACCAAATATTGAAGTTCCATATAATACTTAAATGTGATCACATTGACTATTAAATATGAAATTTGTGTGATTAAAATCTAAGTTAAAACAATTCACCTGAAGGTGACATTTTATTCTTTAAATATTTGTTTATTTTTCTGACTCCACCATCTTTGAAATCTATTTTATTTAAAGCATGAAATAGCAATGTGTTTTTCTCAGAAAGCTCATTGTTTAATTGGCCAATCTGTTTGTTTACAATTGGTTACTATTTGGGGGGAGAGGTCAGTGTACCAAAAATGTAACATAAAAGCCTTCAGTGACTTAGTTAGAAACTTGGATAATCTGGAAGTCATTAGGAGGTTTAGGGGGGTTTCGTGACTGATATTTACTTGAAGTGCTGTTGTTGAATATGTATCAGGAGACTTCTTATTATACTAGATTTCTCTTAGCCCAAGACTCTGTTTAATCATATGGCAACACTTTATAACCCTAGTGCCTCTAACTTGCAAAGAATATGCAAATGTTTTTTTGAAAAATAAAGGTAATCAAAAGGAAGAAAAACATCAAGAAACTCCATGTTTGTAATTAAAATTTCCAAGCTGTAAATAAAGCACATTTCTCAGTTATGAAGCCACAGTTCACTACTACCTGCTGGCCAAGTTGGATAGACTGTTAAGTCCCAGCTCTCAGATTTCATGCTTGAGACAGAAAAAAATGCTTTGGCAGATGTCTATTTATGCTATGTAGTGTGATATAGCTAAGGGAAAGATCTTAATACTGTCGGGTATTTTTCAAAGCCTTGCCTCCGTACACAGGCTACTGGACTGACCTCATTTCTGTTTGTGTTTAATTCATTGGTAATATAAACTTGGGGGTGTTTACATGTGCCTTAGACAGGGCATTGAATGTAAACAGGTATGAGCTAAGGATGCAAATAAATCCTATCTAGATCTCCTGGGGTATACTAACCTTTCTAGACATCTAGTTTACATAGAAACAATGGATTTAGAAAATAAGAAATCCCTAATGCCCATCAGGATTCACATTATGGAGACCATTTTTGACTTGTGTTAAATTACCTTATCTTTTTCTGCCTCCATACTTAATGATTTATGGGAAAGTTTTACTTTTAAGTAATTGCTTTAATACCTAAGAATTATTTCTGTAAAATTGTTTTATATTGAATTGCTTATAGTCAACTTTGAACTGCCCTACTACCACCATTCTTGTCTTTATACACTCTACCTCTTAAAAAAGCATTTTGTTTTCTGCAGGAGCACAGATATTTTAGTAAATTGATATGCATTTGGATTTTTAGTGTTCAGGTTACTGCTGAATAGGGAATTGTAATAAAATAGGAGGGGACTTGGTTCTCTCTTAAAAACACATTATCTGGTAGGGATGATGAGATAAAAACAAGTAGGAAACATAAACCATTCACAAGGATAATGGACAGAACCTTATATGAGACTCAGGAGGATAGATTCTCAAATGTCCCACTAACTAGAGATGTAACATGAAATGGGTCAATAAACTTTCTGATTCTTAATTTCGTCATCTGGAAGATAAAAGAAAAATAACTTCCATGCTTTCTTTTGTCTCTGCAAATTCTATGTTTTTTATGTAATTATTATTTGTTAACATTTTCTGACTTAAATTATAATTGTGAATACCTTGGTTTCAGTATAAGATTGTTAAAGGTATAGGAAGAAGAAATGCTTAAAATTTTAAATATTTTGTTACTTTTCTAAATAATATTCTAAAAATGTGAATAATACATGTTCATACAGAAAACTTTGGCAATATATTAACATATAAAGACAAAGTTTAGATTCATCCATAAGACATCCAACTAGAGAATCATTATTAGTCAGTGGGTAATATGTAATATATAATAAATATTGCTTTTAGATTTGGGTATTCTGCTTTTTATAATTTATCTATAGTTTATTTTAAATACTTTGATCAAAAATTTATCCTGATATTGAATTGAAACCTTGAGAAAAATTTTGTAAATTTTAAAATTCAGTGACTACATTCTTTGAAGCAGTACCGAAGATGTTATAAACCACTGTAAGTGGACACCTCAAATAGTCACAGTAATTACATCAGGGAAAAACACTATAGGGTGTTATTAACCATTTATATTCACTTATAAACAAAACAGAATGAAAGTAACAGAAGAGATAAGGTAACATTCTTAGAATTAACAACAATATTCTTAGACTTCAGTGAACTTGACTCTGGGCCAGGGCCTATTTTCCTGCATGCTTTGAAAGAAAGCACATAGTTATAACATGGATTATGTTCTACACTCATCAAAAGACGTCCTTGAAAAAACTCAGACTGAGAGAATGGTAGACTCCAGGAGAATTTTAAGGTTGTTAATAAGCAAAGTTAGAAGAATTTCTTGATCAGTTTCCAAATGTATTAGTTTCAGACTACATTTACCAAAAAATATTCATCTTGCTCAGATGAAAGAATACTTCTAAGTAGCTATTATTATTAATCATGAGCAAACACTGAGGAAATAAGAAAATGCAAGTGACAACATAACCTTTGCTGAGGTTATGCTTCTAAGCTCCTTGCCATTGGTTCCAGACTTAGTTGTCATGGGAACTGTATTAAGGAGTAATGTTGATTTTATTGCCTTGTGGAGAAAATTTTCATAGGAGACCTATGTAAGTCAAGGACAAAGTTCCATGGAGATGGTTGTCAGTAAGTCTGGATGTTCTCAGAATTGTCTATTACTCCCTGGATGTGGGAAGGAAATGGAGGAGCATGTGTTTTCCTTTGCTCTACCCAATAGTCCTTAATACTTGAAAGAGAAGTCCACCTGAAGTAAGGGAACTAACTGCTCCTTGCCCCAAGTGAGTGACAACACCTATGGGAAGGAAGAGAGAGGTTGAGAGAGCCAAGATTAGGAATCATATCAGAGATTTCTAGAGTTAAAAGCAGTATTTTTAAAATCCTTATATATTATTTTTAACCATATCTAATTTCATAGGCTTTTACTAATATTTGTAATTGCATATTCTCTCATTTTTTTTCTCCTTTGTTAAGAAACAAAATTCAACCAAGTAAGTTTGAAGATCTATTGGCTTTATTAGGTGATTCATAAATCAGGCAGGTCCCATCTAGCAACTATAGAAGGGCACTCTGAGGGGTTGTACAAAATGGAAGATTTTTATAGTAAGGAAGGTGGGGCAAGAAGGTATTAGCAAAAGATTAAAAAAAAAAAGTTATTTGGGGCCAGGACATCTTCTTTTGGAGAAAAGAGAACTGGCACATGTTTTATCTTGCAGATTACTTCATTAATGCAACTCAGTAAATTTCAGATTGACTGTTTAAAGGTCACATTCCTGGGAAGGGCTGAAGATTGCTATTAACTTTTGGTTTGCTGTCTTGGGGACCATTTTGGGTCTCTTATTTCTTTTTTTAACACCTTGGAACTACTTGCCAAGCTTTTAGCTGTTATATAGGTATTCTGTGCCACTCTAAAAATGATAGCTTTTATTTAATTTATTTTTCCATCTCCTACTCTGTTGACTTATTTATGTTACTATGTACTTTCTTCTATTTCCTTTGGGCTTGTTCTTTTTTCTTCATTTATGTTTATATAAAAACACAATTTATTTCTTCTTTCATAAATATATCAAGACTACAAGATTGTATTCTGAAACCTTAGGTATATTTTCATACATAGTTTATTCAGTTCTAAATTCTCTGTAATTCTCTTTTTATGTCTTCATTATTGCCAAAGTTATTGAGTAGTATATAATTGATTTCCAGGTACAAAATTCTGAGGTCAAAGGTACTTTGTTTTGGTTTTCATTTTCTAATTTTTTCCATCACAATCAGTGAATGAGGCCAATATATGGGCTGCTTACAATTTGTTGAGATTTCTTCTGTAGTCCAATATATGGTCAATATTGTTAATATGCCATGCATGTTATAACAAAAAGATATTAGAAAAAACAAGCACATGATTTTGTTACTGAGTGCAAGCTCTTACTGCTCACCACATGACAGGCCAGTCAATCGAGAAACGAGGTGTTGGGGCAAGGAATAGTGACTTTGTTTGGAAAGCCGACAGACAGAAGATAGTGAGTGGACTAGTGTCCCAAAGAACCATCTTTCTTGGGTTTGGATGCTAGTTTCTTTTATGGAACAAAGAGGGGGAGATGAGGAGGTAAAGTGAAAAAGGCAGTAAGTTGTTGCAAATATTTCCTGGTTCTGGCCAGACTCCTGAGGGGATGTGTTAATTTCTTCTTTCCTGCAGCCATTCACAGGTAAGCTCGGTCAGGATGTTTCCTGTGAGCTAAACAAAGGTATTTTAGCTAACTGCTCAGGCACAGGGGGCAGGGTTCACTGAGGTGGGCCATTATGTATAATTTAAGCTATAGGCAACATTCCTTGAGTGATTAACTTGTAGCAAAAGCGATAGAATACAAAGGTTAAAGTAAAAGAAACAGATCCAATATGGAGTCAGATTTGTTCTTCCCTATTATTGAATACAATTTCATATAATAAAGGTCAATCTTGTTAATTATGACATTCAAGACATTACTTTTTCTACTCATACACTGGATTTTAATTTAATCTTTTAATCGGTTTGTTACCAAATATTCATTAAGCATCTGCTATGTTCTGGTCACTGTTCTGCTTAACTTTCCTCCTTCCCTGTTCACTTGTTTACTTTCTTGCTGTCTTGCCTTCTTGCTTTATGCTTTCTTTCATCACTCTTGGTTCTCTGGTCTCACATAGTAAATCCATTTTAACGTGCCTACCTTTCTGGGCCTTCTGACCCTTTATCAGTACTCTGCCCCAAAGCAGCTGGGGCATTACCTCCTAATTTGCAGAGGGATATCTTTGTGTCTAAACTTGAAAGAGCCATCTTGAACATACGAAAACTGGCTCCATGTGACCTTATTAGGACATTGTATTCTGAGTCACAGGATAGAGCCTGCCTGTCAACGAACTCCTATTAAGTATTCTTTCTCTCTGTTCTAACCTTCAAGATCCCATACGTGTTCCCCAAGCCCTACTGAAATATATTAGACAGTTCCTGTAGCTCTTTTTTTTGGTAAATAATCCTTTTTTAAAAAATATCAGGGTTCTGCTGTGCTGAGCTATGCTAAATGACTAAGCTATGCTGAGCCATGTCTCTATTGACCTAGAACAGGGAATGTATTAAGAAGGATGAACATTATTTCATGATACATTTGCCTGTGGCTTGGCATTTTGTGATCTCTTTGCAATAGCACACACGATAGTATAGAAAGGGGGGTAAGCTGCTTTTGTTAGTCTAGAATTTTCAGGGGAATCTGAAGATTTAATTGCCTCAGGCATATGTACCCAGATATCACTATTCTAGATCTCAGGTTCTAACAGCTTTCCTATCAGAGCTCTGGATTTAGCACAGAAGAGTTTCTGGGCTGAGTATTTAGTCTGTTTTGTAGCTCTGCCACCCTTGATATCAAATTCTCTGTCAAATTGTTGCATGAGGTAAGGGTTCTTTCAATATTGCCATTAGGGTTTTCTGGTTTTCAACACCATGCCCTGAATTTGTACTTGGCTAAGCTGAGTCTGCTATTTTCTTCAAGGCTTCTGAAGCAACTACCCCAAACCACCCAACTCCACAATCTTTATAATCATCTTTTTTCCTGTATTTTTTAAGCCAGTGTTTCTCCACCCACCTGTACCTCACCCCAATCCACCACAAGGAAAGTCTCAGTAATTGTGATGTTACAGCACATCAGAGGTTATTATCACTTAATTCTGATAACAACTGTCTTAGTTTGGGTTCCCCTAAAAGCAGGACCTGAGACAAGGAGTTAGTGTCGATAAGTTTATTTGGCAGGTCATCCCAGGAAGCCCAAGGAGGGTATGGGCTATGTCACACAAGGAAAGAGAAAAATCCAATAAAGGGTGTATTAAGAGGTAGGTTACCACTGTGTGCGACTGGAGCTCAGTCCTGCTGGGAATCCTGTGAGGAGCCTCAGAATCATCCCACAAGGGAATGGGAAGTTGAGGGTATTCATGCACTGAATCCAACCCCACATTTTTGAAGGTTTCCCTGGGAAATGCAAAATCCTCAGCCTTCTGGGGCTTCCCTGGACAGTTTGAGCAAGCTTCAGGGTGCTGGAGAAAACTTTAGGGACAGGGAAGAAAGATCCAGTTGCTTGATATAGGAAAGATTCAGTCAGATATGGGCACTGTCCACTTCAGCTTAGGAAAATTTAGAGGTAGATCAAAATGAGGGGAAGTGAGAACATCAGTAGCATCTTCTATAATGTGTCATTTATTTTTAAAATCTAGTTATAATATAGAGCATATAGCTGGATTTCATTTTATTTTATTTTCATTTTTTTTTATTGTACTGCAATATTTGCTTTATTGCAGGGGTCTAGATCTGAACCCACAATATTTTGGAGGTATGCCTGTATAAGTTCATAAACATTTTTAGATATCATTTTAATTTTTTTTCCCAAAATTTAAAGTTTTTTTATATTTCATAGATAAAATCACATTAACATTCCTGGGAATAAACTTTATTACTAGGGCTTTAAGTGAATTATGCCCATAAATATTTACTGTTTTCCTTTCCTGCCCTTTATCAGATTGATACTTCTTCTCATTTTGCCCCTGGGTTGGAAGATATGCATTCTACCTGTCTCTCCATATGTTTTGAAGTTACATATTTTGTACCTAATTTCTTTATTGCTTGCACTTAAATGGCTAACATGCTTAACTAACATTTTTTCTTCAACACTTAGAATTAATAAGTATTCATATTCCTCCTCTTCTGCAAATATGAGAAGAGAGCTTTGAGTGTTTTGATCCCATGTTTGTTATCACCTGAAATTGTATTTGAAGATTGGTATTAACAATTTACAATCAAAATTTGTGCTCATATTTTACTAATTTATTTGTTTACCTGTGCGTTTTACACTTTCTCTTGATTGCTTTTTTACTTAATATGTTATGTCTTATAGTATTTTTTTTTTGAAGAGATCTATGAATAGTAAACTTTTGAATATCTAACATGATTTAGTTTGCTCTATCCCTTGAAGGCCATTTTGATTAAGTATAAAATTCTGGGCTGAAAGATATTTTTCTTCAGTAGTGTACACACACAGGCATGTGTGTGTGTATATGTCTGTGTGTTGGATCTTGGAATAAACTCTCAGTCTGAGCATTTATGTTTTCCTTCAGTTTTAGGAATTTTTTAAATCATTATTTTTTATTATTGTCTTTATTCTCCCTATTTTCTCCTTTGGACTTTATCTTAGGTGTCCTTAGGAACTTTCAGGTATGTCTTTCATAATTCTTAACTCTCCTTTCATACCTTCCATCTTTTTGCTCTGCTGTTTTTTTATTCTCAGAGAATTATTTGACTTTGTTCCTCTCTTCAGCTTCAGTCATGCTGCTGTTCAGTCCATCTGTGGAGGGCTGTTAGTTTTTTGTTGTTTTTAATTTTAGCTGTTAATGTCTTTAATATTATGATTTCTACTTGGTTTACATTTTTAAATTCAACATTTTTATGTCCCTCTGAGAAAAATAATTACAATTAGCTAACATTTTGTTCCATCTCCCATATTAATCTTTTGCCCCATAAGTGTCAGTTCTTCTGCTTGTTGAATTGTTTTTCTTCCCCAATGGCCCTGCAGTTCTGCAGATATATACTGATTTTTGATTTTGGGCTACATATATGTATTTAAGATTTCTTATTAGATTGTTCACTCTGCATCTTTACGACTGTTGTTTGTGGCATTAAATGAGTTGGACTTCAATGGCTTGTATGCTCCATTTCTTAAATGAGAATGGAAGGTATGCAGAAGTTTTGTGTAGCTTTGCCTCTGTTATCCAAGCTCTCATCTCCACTGCTGTTTTCTTTTCTTTTTTTTTAAATTTATTATTTATTTATTTATTGGCTGCGCTGGGTCTTTGTTGCTGTGCGCCGGCTTTCTCTAATTGCAGCAAGTCAGGGGTACTCTTCATTGCAGATCATGGGCTTCTCATTGCAGTGGCTTCTCTTGTGGAGCACGGGCTGTAGAGCACATGGCCTTCAGTAGTTGCGGCACACAGGCTTAGTTGCTCCGCCGTGTGTGGGATCTTCGCGGACCAGGAATTGAACCCATGTCCCCTGAATTGGCAGGCAGATTCTTAACCACTGCACCACCAGGGAAGTCCCTCCACTGCTGTTTGCTGAAGGCATACAATCAACTTCCTTCACAAAGTCCTAGGGGAGAGGGAATGTGATAAAAGGCAACTATCTATATACTCTTGTAGCTATATCCCAGCAGTCCCCAGGAAGTTACTTCTGGGTTACTTTCCTGTACCTGGTATATGCCATCTCTGGAGTAGAACACAACTTGGTGGTATAGACACTACTTCTTATATGAGTATCCCCTCACTGCCTCTTATGAAATTTTGTAAATAGTTTCCTTCTCCTTTTTTTTTTTATTGGAGTATAATTGCTTTACAATGTTGTGTCAGTTTCTTCTGTACAACAAAGTGAATCAGTTATATGTATACATATATCCCCTCCCTCAGGGACCTCCCTCCCCACCCCATCCCACCCACTGAGGTCATCACAGAGGACCAAGCTGAGCTCTCTGTGCTATACAGCAGGTTCCTATTAGCTATCTATTTTACACATGGTAGTGTATATATGTCAGTCCTAATTTCCCAATTCATCCCACCCTCTCCCCTCAGTGTGTCCACCTCTCCGTTTTCTATGTCTGCATTTCTATTCCTGCCCTGCAAATAGGTTCATCTAATATTAGTCAACCATAAAAAAGGAATGAAATTGGGTCATTTGTAGAGATGTGTATGGATCTAGAGTCTGTCATACAGAGTGAAGTAAAAAAGAGAAAAACAAATATTGTATATTAACACATATACGTGGAATGGTTTCCTTCTTTTATCCAATCTTCTTTTCTTTATTCATTGAAGAATTCCTCATTTTGATTGTCAGACTTAGCAAATATTCTCTAAAGACAAATAATACACTAAATTACTGAATATACTAAATATTAAATATAAAAAGTAATTCTTTAGTATAAGAATGTCCTAAATATTCCATGGAGCCTGCTTTTACTAAAAAGACATTTGTTTATCTGGAATTCACATTTAACTGGGCATCCTGTATTTTATCTGACAACTCTATTCATATATTATTTTTTTTTTGTTTACCTGAGCATCTTTCTTCTCATTTCTAGCACATTTATGTGTCTATTTTGCTGTACTTTTTCTTCTGTCATTTCTAGCCATTTGGAGTATGCTTGTGGCAGGGAGGGTGTGTGTGTGTCATGTGATTACTCAAAAATTTTTGAGCTCTATGTTCATTTTTAATGTTTAGTTATTTACATGAAATTCATTTCTGTATATGATATGAGGTAGGGAATTGCTTTAATATTATTTAGAAGAGACAGCCAATTGTTCTCATACCATTGGTTGAATAATCTGTCATGTCCTCTGATTTTCATCTATTCAGTTAAAAATATTGACATTATCCTTGAGATTCTTCTTTTCCTCCCCCGTTTATCCAATCAATTGCAAAGTCTTGTAGAATTTAACCATTGCCTTCAAAAGGTAATGAAGATCTCCTCCTAGTCACATCCCACACAGAGCTTATACTTCCATGAATGAGTTATGATCAAGGGCAAGTAGATTGAGCCTGATTTTTTTGGAAATGGAAAGTTCAAAAGTTGTAAAGTTTAACATGCAATTGAGCATGATCTCGCATCTCTGTTTCCCATCTAAGCAGTAAGTGTTGTAAATTGATTCTATATCTCCTTTTATAGGCCAAGGTGGACTCTTCCTCTCTCATGTGTCATGGACAAGACATTAGCAAGAATACACTCTCCCTTGTTCATCATCCTGTCCTTTGTCACTCTGGATATTGCTTTCAAGTTGTATACTTGTATATTCCCACTTTCAGTGTTGAAATTAGCATTTAGGAGGCACTTTTGGTGAGGGTAGTGCTCCAAGTGTCCTCTTGCATGTACAGTGTTATGGAACACCCATATCTTCCTTGAGGAATCAAAGAGTTATTGGTCCATCTCCTTGGACTGTTGCTGCCAGACAGCCTGAAGCTATTAGTCCCCTTGGATAATTGCCTCAGCTGAAGACAGCTGTCTTGCTCAATATCATGCTCACTTCCTGGGATGGCCCAAATCCAGTAAATTATCAGTGTGGGGTTATAATGACTTGGCTGTCTTCACTTAGGACAGCTTTGAGAGGTCACTCCATCTTTAAAATTCTCCATATGGTTGGTTGTCTTACACTGAGAATGAATCACAGTCAGCTTATGTTTCTGCCCTATCCTTCTTCTTTCCTTCCTTTTCCCTTGCTTTCCCTCCCCTTTTTGTCACTTCTCCTGGTTTTAATGCTGAGAAGAATTCCTAGCAAATCTCTTGGATGTAAATTCTATCTGAGTCTACTTTTTAGGAATCCCAACCTGCAACAGCATACTGGAGTTTTGCTTTAGGGGCATTAAGTCTAAGCCACAGATCATAATAAAATGGTACATCACTGTACTGATTTTTTACCTGTCACTTAATCTCCCTTTGGTACATAATCTCCCTTCAGTACCTCTATGGAAATATTGATATACTTAATATTATATATTAGCATAATAATTGGCCCTGAGCCTACGAGTTGTCTGAAAATTATAGTCCTGCTCACTATCATTTTTGTTTATTTTTAACATTTTTAAGATTATAAAAGAAATTTTGGTATATTATAGAAATTTAGAAAATACAGATTGTCAAAATAAAATGAAAATGTATCACAACCCATAGGTGACCTCTGTTAACATTTGAAGTTAAATTCTAGATCTTTATCTGTGGACTTATATAAATACATATGTCTTTTCTTATAAAGCCTGCCCTTTTCAGATAATGATTCCCACTGTTAACATGTCAATAAATTTTCTTAGACTACCCGGTCTATATTCATATTTCCCCATTTGCTAAAGTGTCCTTTAGTGCTGGTTTGATTTAGTAAAAAGGCTATGCTTTTTATCTGGTTATTTTGTCTCTAGATATTTTGAAATCAGATTTAAAAAGACTCTCCCTCCCCCTATCCAATTATAGTCCTAATTTATCCATCTTAAAATAGTGTGTAACACATTGTGATTGTTCTATTATTAACTATTAGTCCTTTTACTGTATTTATTTTATTAGCTCCATCAACCCTCAGTATTACCTCCTAAATAGTTTCGTAGTCCATCCATTGTCTGTTATCACTATTGATGCTTGCTTCTCTAGTGGATTCCTGCAGTAGCTTCAAAAGTGGAATCCCTTTATCCAGTACTTTTTTCTTCCAATTAATTCACTACTTTGCAGCAGAATGATTTTATTAGCACAATTCTGATGATGACATTTGCCTGGCTTAAATCTCCTCAGTGGATTAAGATTTTTACTGTAAAGTCCAAATTCTGTACTATGTTTTATAGGACCACTTCTGATCTAACCCTTCCATATTTCTAGCATCTCTTTCTTCCTTCTCAAAATGTTTCAAATTTCTTAAGTATGTCTATGCTCTCTCTTGTCTCTGGGCCTTTACAGATGTGCCATTTCTTTCTTTCTGGCCCTAGCCTGATTAACATCCTTAGTCTCAGCTTGGATGTTAGTTCCACCGTGAAACCATCTCTTACTGCCTAGACTCATTTGGGTGTGCCCACTATGCTCTACACTGAGTCTTCTTTCTGTATCACCTTCTTCTTCGTGGCACGATTATAATTGCTTATTAATCTCTTTGTCTCTAATTACTTTTCTAAAAGTAGAGGAAATTCATCTGTTTTTACTTTTCATTGTCTCCCCAATGCCTATGATAGTGCTAAGACACAATATATGCTCACTAAGTACTTGTTAAATAAATAAATAAATGAACAAAAGAAAAGATGGAGGCTGCTTGAGGAAATACTGTTCTGACTTCAGTAATTTAAATTTATAACTAAGAAAATAACTTCAAAATAAATGTTTTTGTTAATGACCTTATGGATTGCATGAATGTGATAGTTAAAAACTTTAGTGGGAAAGGGTTTCTCAAGCATAGTCTAATGGACTGGCAAAGTAGAACACAAATGACTGAACATGTGGAAATAGTTGCCTCTAAGATTAGGAAAAGGCAGTAAAAGTAAATGAGTGGGCCTTGCTTTATTTGATGGTTTTTTTCACTTAATAACTAAAAACTAATACCTAAAAACTAAAAACTGGGCTCTTTTGAGGCCACTCATTTTCATTAACAATGGGATGACTAGATAAGACAAAAAATAAAAATAAAACAAGAAATTTGAGGTAAAATCAGTCTTCATCTTAGAGCAATTTTATTGGAAGTTTCATCCATTAAACATTTCTGAGCAAGCACCGATTTCAGAGCTTTAACAGGTAATTGGTGTGTCAGGAAGAAGAGACAGCAGGGCCTACAGATTTATCCTCTCTATTGGATTAAGTGGCAAGACTTTAGCAGGCTTTGGCAATTCCTTATTGCATGGTAGTGGACACTTGTTTGTGGCCTCCAATTTTCTTCCCTTTCCTTGGAAATGAAAATAAAATGTTTTTTTCTTTTTTTCAAAAAATACTCATAGTAAAAAATGAAGTATAGATAAACTACACAGGAAAATATTTTTGATATCCCTAATCATATTTTTATGTATATTGATGTGGCATATTAAAGATGGCTGCAAATTATTTGACACTCTCCATATGGAAGAGGATTCTATATCCCCTCTCCTTGCATCTGGGCAGGCTTATGAGTACTTGGGCCAGAATACAGTAGACATAGTGGTATGTGGTTTCTGACCCATATAGTGCCATGGAGAGTAAAGTAACTTGTCCAAATTCTTGAACCACATAATCATGATATACGATTAAATGTTTTAATCTATTAAATGTTTGGGTATTCTGTGTACAATATTACAAAACCAGAATGGGATTTAATACCTAGAGGTGGGGTGCTGCCTAAAACTTGTGGCTTTGTCTTTGTGACTGAATGGTAAATAAAAGCTGGAAGGGCCTCAAGAATACTCAGGAAAGCATACAAAAGAGTGAGGAAATGCTGGTGGAAGCTGGAAAACGGGTACCTGGTTTATGTACTGGCAGAAATTTCAGAACTATCTCCACCAGTAAAATGGGAAATAAAATTGTCACTTAATGATCTGGGTGAGGCAGGAATCTAAATTCTTTTTGCCTATTATAAAAGACAATAAGAATGGAATGAACCACAGAAGAAACTGCTCAGTTTTCAAGCAGAATTTAGGGAAAGTATATAACAGGACTTGCTGGGTTTGAACATGAAACTCATCCTTGGTTTCTCCCAGCAAAGGACTCTCAGTTATACATGGCCTCTAAAGATGACATGTAGAACAGTTGTCAGTAAACATGACCTGAGGTTAAAGATCAAAGAGCTGTGAACGAGAGAACTTTTGTTGAAACCTCAGAAAAAGTTAAGGCCTTGCATGGTAGGTCTTTTAAAAATCTCAGAACCTTCCCGTTAGATACTCTCTGCTAGATGAGAGGTCCTTTCAGAATTTTAGGACATGGCTCCTAGAATGTTTCAACCAGCCAATGACTTCCAAGAATCTTAATGGCATTTTCCCATAGCATTTTGACCATTAGCTCAAGGTAAAGACAGACCTATCTCAGAAAGGAAATGGATGTTTCTTTTGTTTAATAGAGTGAATTGTAATTTGATACACAAGGGCCCCCATAGTTTTAAAGAAATTATATCAGCTTAGACTGAAAGAGGCAAAAACAGTACAAAATGAAAAGAGGGCTTTGAATTCCCAAATTTCTCCAATAGGCTGAAAACATGCTGGGAAACCTACAGATTTACAAATGTAGCATTTCTAATGGAAAAGACAGATGAATCAAAGAGCAGAACCAGGAGCTCAGAGGTATTGCTGAGAATAAGAATCATTCCAGAGGTAGCTGTTGGGTCTTAAGCAAAGACTAGCAGGCATGTTCCTGACTAGATTGCAGAAATGGTATGGACTAGTAACTTCTATGTGCCTCTCATTTCCAAGTTTTTGACTGGGGTTTTCTATATTGGTTATCTTACCTGTGTCTCACCATTGTATGATATATGTGTGAAGGATAATTTGCCTCTGTAGTCCACATATCTTCAGAATGAGAGATGCTTTATCTGATGAACCAAACCTGAGGAGGCTCATCTCATCCTGGATGTGATTTAGGTGACAAGATGCAGGAGTTTGAACACATGCTATAATGGGAAGAGACCCTGGGGGGCCATAAGAGGGAATGAACATATTTGGCAGAGAGAAAAAAGTGTAAATAATTTGTGGACAGTGGGCAGATTATGGCTAATTGATTAAAGATGGTGTCAATATTTTTAAAAATATTTCTTACATTGAATGGTGGAGTCCACATATCTCCTCCTTTAGTCTGGGTGAGCTTAGTGATTATTTTGCCTAAGAGTGTATAAGGTAAAGATGGTGGTGCTGTGCCTTATGGGAGTGGCAGTCTCTACTTCCTGTCTTCTGAGACATACCCCTCCTTTAGGATCTATAAACTGCCATGTAAGAAGCCAACTATTATACTTTGAGACTGCCAGGTTAGAGAGGCCTTGTCTAGTTGCTTAGGTCAACAATCACAGCTAAACCCACCTTCCTGGCCATCCCTGTTAGGGCACCAACATTTGAGTTAAGCCATTTTTGGATTCTACAAACCAGACCATCTGCAGCTCAACAAAACCAAGTGACCTAAGTTAATGCTACAGAGATCAAAAAAACTGCCCAGTTGAGCAACACCTGATTTCTTGACCCACAACATTATCAAATATAATAAATGGAAATTGTTTTAAGTGACTAAGGTTTGGGAATAATTTGTTACACAACAATAAATACTTAAACTATTTTTTAAAATATAAGATCATAAAATATTATTTAAAGCTACTTTTTGCATCTGTAGTATATTATGAATACTTTTTCATGTAAATAGAAATTCACCTAAATATAACTTATAATAGCTGAATAAGCAGTACAGGCAATTTTCCAAACTCTTCATTGAAATTTAGGTGTTTTGAATTATTTCTCTGCCAATAATCAGAGTCAGGCAACCATCATCCTATTCAGATGGGATATTGCAAAAGTGCCTAAGATTTCTCTTTATATTGATTCTCACCTTTACGCAGTCTGTTCTCCATTCTGAAACCAGAATGATTTTTCTGAAATCAGTCATGTGACCACTGGATTGTAAATTTCCAAAGGGCAGAGATCAGGAACATTTAATTTGTAGTGCCTGACATAAAGTAAATCCCCAATAAAACATTTCCTGCAAGAATAAATTAGTTTGCCATGCTTCTACTTGAAGACTTCAGTGGCTCTCCATTACATTTAAAGTACAAACTATTTAATTTATCTTACCTGATCCTGTATGATCTTGCCTCAGCTTATAAGCACACTGTAGTTCTCTCTATTGCGAGGGTTTTCTTTGCATTTGTTTTTTCTTTCCTAGGTTCTTGTAGATTTAATTTTTATTGGTGAGCTTACTCTTTTTCCTTTTCATCCTTCCTCCACTTCTCCCAGTCATTTTTCAGCACTCAGGTTCTGTGCTACATTCTCAGGGTATTCTCCTGTTTACTTTACTTGGTTAGATATCTGGGATCTAAGGTCTCATCGCACCTATATGAACTCTGTAATAATTACTTTTACTCTCAGTTAAACTATAAGGTCAGTGGTGGCACATATTCTCAGAATAATAAAATCCACTCACTTGGATTAGATCACATGACTGGATCATATTGCTTATTTAAGAAATAAATATTAACTATATTTTGATGCATCCTGGTATATCTTATTTCTCAATTATTTATTTTTTTCTAGTATCATGGAGTATGATCCTTTTAATGTGCTCTTAAATTCAGTTTACTAGTATTTTACTGAGAATTTTTATGTCTATATTCATCAGGGGTATTGTCCTATAATTTTTTTTTTCTTGAAGTGTCCTTCTCTGACTTTAGTATCAGGGTAATGCTGGCCTTGTGAAATGAGTTTGGAAGTGTTCCTTCCTCTTCTATTTTTGGAATTGTTTGAGAAAGAAAGAGTAGTATTAATTCTTCTTTAAATGTTTGATAAAATTCACCTATAAAGCCATCTGGTCCTGGGCTTCTTATAGGTGGGTATATTTTTGATTATTGATTTAATCGTCTTACTCATTATTGGTCTGTTCAGATTTTTATTTTATCATGATTCAGACATAGCAGGTTATGTGTTTCTCAGAATTTATCTTTTCTTCTAGGTTCAATTTGTTGGCATGCAGTTGTTAATAGTAATCTATTATGTTCCTTTATATCCTGTGGTATCAGTTGTAATGTCTATTCTTTAGTTTAAAATTTTATTTATTTGAATAATAAATATGACTTTCCCTTTTTTCTTAGTCTAGCTAAAAGTTTATCAGTTTTGTTCATCTTCAAAAAACAAACATATTTGTTGATCATTTCTATTCTTTCAAGTTTCTATTTCAGTTATTTCTACTTTAATCCTTATTATTTTCTTCCCTTTGCTAACTTTGGCGGTTTATTATTCTTTTTCTAGCTCCTTAGGTGTAAGGTTTATGTGGAATCAGAGAGCATATTGCAAATTACAAAGATGAGTCAAAAATTATCCACACTCTGGCTGTAGAATTTATTTTAATTAAATTTTAGAAAAGAAGAAACATCATTTTTCAACACAATCTCCTCTGATATAGTCACCCTCGTATATAACTGATGAGGGGTTGATATTCAAAGAAACTCACACAACTCAACAGCAAAAAAACACATAATGTGATTACAAAATGGGCAAAAAACCTGAACAGGCATTTTCCAAAGAAGATATACACATGTCCAATAGGTACATGAAAAGGTATTCAACATGAGAGGGAAATGCAAATCAAAACCACAAGATGTCTATTATCAAAAAGATAGCAGATAAAATTTGGTGAGGATATGGAGATAAGGGAACCCTTATACACTGTTGGTGAGAATGTAACTCGGTTGCATTCATTATGGAAAACAGTATTAAGGTTCCTAAAAAATTAAAAAAAGAAATGCCATATGATCCAGCAATCCATTACCTGAGGAAACAAAATCAGTATCGCCAAGAGATATCTACACCCCATGTTTTTTGCAGCATTGTTTCCAGTAGCCAAGATATGGAAGTGTCAGTCAGTGGATGAATGGATAAAAAATGTGGTATGTATAGACAATGGAATATTATTTAGTCATATAAAGAAGAAAATCCTGCCATTTGTGAGGCCGTGGATGACCCTGGAGGACATTATGCTAAGTGAAATAAGCCAGACAAAAACAGCTAGTGTATGGTATCCCCTTTCTGTTAAAAAAAAAAAAAAAGGTTATTTTAGAAAAACAGAGAGTAGATTGGTGGTTGTCAGAGGCTGAGGGATGGGGGAAATGGGGAGGTATGGATCAAAGGGTATAGACTTTTGATTCTAAGATGAATAAGTTCTGAGGATCTAATGTACAGCATAGTGACCATACCTAGTAATATGATATTATATACTTACAATTTGCTGAGGTAGATTTTAAGTATTCTGATGACTCCCTTCCAAAAAAATTAGCTATGTGAGGTGATGAATGTGTTAATTAACTAGATCTTGATTATTATTTCGTTACGTATATGTATATTAAATCATTATACATTTTAAATACTTATAAATTTGTCAATTATTTTTCAATAAAGCTGGAAAAAAATAAAACACAGATTGTGAGGACCCCCTCCCCCATTTTTAAACTTTTGGGTGAATTAGGTTTTACTTTCATGATTAAGTATTAAAAGTTATATCTTTAATACTTCTGTACGTACTTAGGTGTATTAGGAGAACATTAGTTATTTCACTCCAGTATTTAGCTATGTGACCCAATACAACTTGTTCATTCTCTACTTTTCAATAATTATGAGCACAGTAATAATACTTAAAATTTTTTCCTAAGACTTTGGATTTTTATCTATCTTAGTTCCATGGAGTGTTCCCAATCAAGCCATAATAGTGAGTTTTGATGCTTCTGGTAATCAATAGAGTCTATATTTGAACAAGAAAAATATGAGATATTTTAACTCTCCTAAGCTCATTTAATGTAAAATATTATAAAAGTTCTTTGACACAATGATAGAATTGTATTTTCCGTTTTCTACCAGAGAGACAGAAAGGGAGAGGGAAAGCAATAAGAATTAGCAGTCGTAAACTCAAATTCAAGTCTTTTAAAAGGGTGCTACTCTGCTGTATTAATTTTTATTCAAATACCTGGAAAGGTTCTGATAAGTTATCAGCCACATGCAACAATGACTTTATTTTCAATGAATTTTTAAAGAGGCTACAGACAATATGTATGATGGTCTAGAGGCATCATACCAGTATCTCCACATCCTTCTGTAGGTTAATTACCACTGTCAGACGAACTGATCAGGTTTATTCTAATTTAAATAATCTTCAGGGAAGCAGAAGTCTGCAGACGTATGCATTTGTGCCTTCACTTTGGAATGTATATAGTCATCACTAGGCATCCAAGGGGGATTGGTTCTAGGAGCCACTGTGGATACTAAAATTGGTGGATGCCCAAGTCTCTCATATAAAATGGTATAGTATTTTCATATAACCTGCACACATACTCCCATTTACTTTAAATCATCTGTAGATTACTTATAATACCTAATACAATGTAAATACAATGTTGTGAATACAATGTATATGTTATGTAAATAGTTGCTGGTATGAGGCAAGTTCAAGTTTTGCATTTTGGAACTTTCTGGAATTTTTCTCCCAAATATTTTTCACCTGTTTTTGTTTGAATCCATGCATTTGCAACCCGTGGATACAGAGGGCTGACCATATTAATAAGTAAAAACTCTGAACTTGTCACTTTGATGAGGTCTGGTTTGCATTTTTCTTCACAAACTCATAATGCTGTTGGTAGGTCCATTCATCAGCTTTCTTAAGGAAATTCAGTTCTGCTTTGTACACTGTACTTGCTGGTATTTGAATTTTAGGTTAGAATTAACAAGCAAATCTCTACCTTTCCTTAAATGTTAGAATTGAATGACTAAATTAAAGAGAAATGAAGACGTTAAGATCAGATAGTCATTAATCTAGAAAGAGAAAGGTAGTGATCATTAAACAATTACAATTATATCATATCATCCTTGGAAGGAAGCTCAAAAGCCAGCCACCTATCTGCTGTTTGACTCTTTTATCTCAATCCTGTGAAATGAGTGCCCAGTCTTTGCTCTTCCATTGTAGGGAACTCTGCATTCATTGTGTAATAATTTAATTTAAAAACTGTTTATAGCTCTGAGTCTTATAATCTTTTCCATCTTCAGCTGAAACCCTTCTGTATGTGGCTGTTATACACTTGCCAAAATTCTGACCCAAGGACTGTGCTAATACTCTTCTTGGGCCCTCTAAGAGGTTATGGCCTAATGGAAGTGGGATGAATATTTACCAATAATGTCTATCTTATGTGAAAAGGGAGAGATACACAGAGTACTATCTGGGATTTGCCTTTACTGGAGACCTCTTCCTCACTCCTTTTCACATACTGGTAGATAATGTCATTCATCTGCCTACATATTGGATGAATGTTTTTCAGTAGGCTTTTACAGCTGCCCTTGAGCTTGAGATTTACCCTTCATCACTGAGCTTTTAGAGAATCAATAAAGAGCATCTATCTCCTCTACTGATTCAGAAGCACATGAGAGTCAGCCAGATGGCCATCAATATGTCAACTCCATTGTTAATAAATGTTACTTCTAGGATGAAGAGATACATAGTTTTAAGTATGTACCTGACAGTCTTATTGTCAGTTTAGGTCTTATGACAGGCCACCTAAGGTAAAAGTTTGGGTCCAGGATTTCTGCATCACATTAAGCCAGCAGACGGAAAGAGAAGCAAACACAGTAAAGCTCTAAATGCTTAAAAACTGAAGAATATGATTAATTCATAATTGAGAAGTAACTTTCAGAAGAAAGAGTGAAAGAGGACTAGGCAAGAGTCCAGATATGTTACTTCTCAAAAATATAAATAAGTGAAATGCTGGCTGTCCCCCAGAATCCATAGGGTACAATATTTGACATTTTATTTAAATATGAATTTCATTATTCTTGTGGATGTTTGTCAACAGTTCTTTTATTTAGAACTTTGGAAGTTAGTTATGATCACTTATAGAACAGAAACTTCCTACGCATCAGTGCTGTAATAAGAGTATGCGATGAGTACAAGATGTGTCAAGAGGATTCAGCCACTGTCTGCTGATTGTTAACTGGGTGCCAGACACCATGCATATTGCTTTCACGTCTATTTTAACTATCATAGTTTGGAGATGTAAGTATAATTTAACAACTATTTCAGATAAGAAGTAACTATATTTTCTAAGGCCACACAAATATTAAAAACAGGGTTTGAACAGACGACATTAGTCATGTTTTCTCATGTTCACTCCAGTCTTTTCCCTTTCTCTTTATAAAAGATTTAATAGCTAATATCCTGCTGTCTCCAAGGACTGAAATAATTGTTCCTATTTATATTTTTGTGCAATTTTAACAATTGATCAGTAAAAGGGCCAAGTTTAACTGAATATCCAAATTCACTCCTAAAATTATTTCTGAAATACTGCCAAGATAGCTTTTTGTCCTTTCCACACCTATAATTTAATACTCTAAAATGTATAAAACAAGGTCACCCATCTACTTGATTTAGGGTGAATGACAATTCTGTTATTTTAAATGTTGAGTTCCGATTTAGAGACTTCAAAAAATTCCTTGCAATAGTGCTTTAGACTGAATACTAAACTGTATACACACACACACACACAGTTTAAATGTATATATTTAAAACGAAGTTCTCATATAAAGTTTTATAATTCAAATGAAAAAATGCTGTAGCTATTTTACTAATTCAATCCAGTACAATTCTTTTAAAACATTTAGCTGCCTTTGAAGAAAATCAGTCTTTCTGTCAGGCTTTGGCAGTTAAGCTATAGTCTGCTGAGATGGCAGTATTCACCATTCTGCATCCTGCTCAGCAGCAGGCATTACGCTTTGGCTGTGACCATGAAATCCCATTTTAAACTCTTGTCTCTAGATGTGTCAGTTATGACTTGGCAGCTGGCTGGAACAAACATTTAAATCTTTAGATCTGTAGATTTAATTAAAGTACTCTAAAATGAAATGAAACCCTGGATTCCATGGTTTGTAAATATACACTTAAAGGTAAATAATTGCAAACATCCAAAATGTTAGTAAGTTTCCTTTGCCGTTCTGAATTTAAAATTAGGCACATTTTTATACTGTAAAAATTATCAGAAGTTTATATGGGATTTAATACTCTAAGTCTGGGCACTTAAGTGGCTGACAACTTTCTTTAGTAAGGTTATTCAGAAGAATACAAAATGCAGAGCTCAGTAGAATTAATTCATAGCTCTCTCTCCCACCTGGATACAGAGTTACAGCTCAGTCCTTTGCTGCTGACTGGCTCAGCTTTGACCTTTCACACTGTGCCGTCTTCTTAGAAATCACTCTGGTGAGAATGGAGTAAAAATTTGCTGTTTAGCAGTTTAAGGAACCAGGTGCTCTATGACCTCATGTCTTCAAGAACTTGCCTTTCCAAAGGTGCTGTGGACTTAGTAGGAGTTCACAAAGGGCTCTTTTGGGGGACATTTTAGAAAGATATGTTGGAAAGGTTCTTCTGTGGTGTCAGCTTTTGGTGAAAGCGGCTACTCTTACAGATTTTTGGAAATGTGGAATGTCAAATAGGGACAGACCCTAGAGAGCTCATCTACATTTGAGGAAGCAAGAGGAACATCAGCCTGCCACATTGTGACACTATTGCTTTAAGAACCCAACCCTCTAATCCTAGTCCAGTTCCTCACCAATTCATAGCACACTGCATCTGAAAAGAATCACTATTATTTTAAAAACAACTTTGTTGTTGATTTGTTTTAGCTAATTGGGGACAACAACATTTCTGTGTCCATGTGACTCATGATTTCAGTGTTTTTTACAAAATTTTTTGAATACCACTGAAGGTAATTTTTCAATGTTCACATTTCAGCATATAAATAAAGCATGCTGCAGAGGAAAAGACTGCGCTTTACCAGTAGAAGTGCCTAGATGAAAGCAAAGTGGTTAAGAATATGGACTGTCGAGACAGATTCCCCAGGGTTGAATGCTTACTTTGCTATTTTCCTGGATTGGGACCTCGGGAACATCATTTTACTGTGCTTCGGTTTCCTCTATTTGAAGTAGGAAAAGTATTAGCAGCTACCTCAGAGGATTTTTTGAGGATTAAATTAATATATATTAAGTGCTTAGAATAGTACCTGATACATGATAAGTTTATCTACAGGTTAGCTATTATTATTTTTATTAATTGGACAAACTCTAGATATGTTACTTAATATTTCTGAGACTCAATTATTTGACCTGTAAATCATGGATGTTATCTTTTAAAGTTTTTATTAGCATTTAAATTACATACAATGTAAATGATTTATTGGTATAGCCAATATGGAGAACAGTATAGAGGTTCCTTAAAAAAACTAAAAGCAGAACTATCATATGATCCAGCAATCCCACTCCTGGCCATATACCCAGAGAAAACCATAATTCAGAAATATACATGCACCCCAGTGTTCATTACAGCACTATTATATGATAGCCAGGACATGGAAGCAAACTAAATGTCCATCAGCAGAGGAATGGATAAAGAATATGTGGTGCATATATAGAATGGCATATTACTCAGCCATAAAAAAGAACAAAATAATGTCACTTGCAGCAACATGGATGGACCTAGAGACTGTCATACTGAGTGGAGTAAGTCAGACACAGGAAGACGAATATCGTATATCACTTATGTGTGGAATCTTAAAAAAAAAAAGATACGAATGAACTTGTTTACAAACAGAAGTAGAGTCACAGATGTGGAAAACAAATTTATGGTTACCTAGGATAAGCGGGGGCAGGGGGAGGGATAAATTGGGAGATTGGGATTGACCTATGTGTATATGTCAGTGTATGTATAACTGATCCACTTTGCTGTACACCTGAAATTAACACAACATTGGAAATCAAACAGAATAAAAAGTTTTTAAATTAAAAAAAAAAATAAAACAAAGGACGGCGGCAACCCGGGGGGCAGCGTGGACGCCCGCGGCGCCGGCTGGGGCATCGCCGCGGGCCTCTACCCCGAAATGGCGCTGCTGGCGGAGCACCTACTGAAGCCGCTGCCCGTGGACAAGCAGATCGAGAGGGGGCCTTTCCTGGAGGCGGTGTCCCACGTGCCGCTATTCTTCGATTGCCTCGGTTCCCCAGTGTTTACTCCCATCAAGGCGGACATAAGTGGCAACATTACAAAAATCAAAGCTGTGTATGACATCAACCCAGCCAAGTTCTGGACCCTGCAGAACATCCTGGAGGTGGAAAAGGAAATGTATGGAGCAGAGTGGCCCAAAGTGGGGGCCACACTGGCGCTGATGTGGCTGAAGAGAGGCCTGTGCTTCATCCAGGTCTTCCTCCAGAGCATCTGCGATGGCGAGCGGGATGAGAACCACCCCAACCTCATCCGCGTCAACGCCACCAAGGCCTACGAGATGGCCCTTAAGAAGTACCACGGCTGGATCGTGCAGAAGATCTTCCAGCGCTGTACGCGGCCCCCTATAAGTCCGACTTCCTCAAAGCGCTCTCCAAGGGCCAGAACGTGATGGAGGAGGAATGCCTGGAGAAGGTCCGCCTCTTCCTGGTCAACTACACGGCCACCATCGACGTCATCTACGAGATGTACACCAGGATGAATGCAGAGCTCAACTACAAGGTGTAGGCCAGCCCCACGGCAGGCACCTCGGGCTGCACACACTTGACCACGGCCCCCCGCAGGAACAGGCAAACCTGAATCACTGTGAATCCGGCCGGCCGGCTGCCCCCAGCCCGAGGCACCCCCCGGCGCAGCCCAGAGATGGGCCGGGGTCTGCAGGGGGCCGGCCCTGGTCTTTTAAAAGTCACTTTTGGGGTCTATCCTCCTGGAGCAGTAGATAACGATCTCACTTCCGAATTTCACGACAGCACAGGTTCTTTATGCCTTCATTTCAGTGGTAAGAATCGATTAATGTTTCTAATAAATCCAGTCCTAGGGTTTTTTTGGCTCCCCCATCCCCCACCCCATGCAGAGCATGACTCTGGGGGAAGTGGTGTCAGACTCCTCACTTTAAAAATAGGCACATGTCCTTCTGAGGATCCGGCTGAATGATGTTTGGGGCATTTTAAGGACCATGAGGGGGTTTGATCTGAAATTATACAGGGCCCCTACTGTGGGATTTTTTTTTTTTTTACAGAAAACTGGTGTGTGTTCTTGTGTGGTTTGCATAGCCCAACCTCACAGCACTGTCATTAGAGCCTGCTCTTTCTTACTGTCTTTTGCCAGACAGTGTTTTTATAGCTGAAACCAACCAGCAAGCCTTTGATGACCAAGGGGAGGGTTATTTTAAAGCTATCAGGCACAAATAATTGACCATAGATGACTGTATTTGCATTCTTCTGCATAATTATCTTCTTCAGGGACAGCTTTTCCAACCTAAGACACTACCGACCATGTGTATTCTTTTGAGGGGGAGAGGATGAACCCGAGAACACACCTTACTGCCTTAACTGTCCTTCCTGGCGCTAAAAAAAGCTGTATTTTTTAAAGTGTTGGGGCGAACAAAGCAACCCCCCCCCCAAAAGAATTGATATGTGTTAAAAACCCAATGAGGAAAAATTGGTGATTTTTATGCAGAAACTAAATAATCCTTAATAAATAAATCTCTATTTTGGAATCAAAAAAATAAATAAATAAAACAAAAAACAAACAAAAAAAATGAAAAAATAAAATTTTTCAAAGGAGTCTAGCACCTAACCTCTTACTCATATATACAGTTTCCATCGTCCATTATCACGGTTAAAGATTTTTACTGGTTTTATATATCCTTCTAAAGTTGTTTTATGTAAATATAAATACAAATAAATACATAGTTTTATTTTCTCCCTTTTCTTCACATACATAGCATATAACACAAACTCTTCTGCATCTTTCTTTTTTCACTCACTGTATCTTGGAGACTTTAACATTTCTGTAATATAGATGACCTTTTTCTTTTATAAATTTACATCTGCATAGTAGCCCATTGCAAGGATGTGCTGTTATGTTATTAGCCAGTGCCCTGTTGATGATCTTTTGAGTTGTTTCCAACCTTTTGCTATTAGAGTCAGTGCCACAGTGAGTAATTTTATACGTAGGTCATTTTGCACTCATGAAAGGTCATCTTTGGGATACATTCCTAGAAGTGAAATTAATGGACAAAGGATATATGCATTTATTTATATTGTCAAATCACGCTCTAGGAGAATTGTACAAATTTATATTACACATTAAGTATTGTACAACTTTGAATTTTTCCAGACTGAATGCATGAAAAAAATGCTGCTTCAGTGTATTTTTATTTGCATTTCTCTTACTGTAGTGAAAAAGCATTTTGCCATTGTTGAAGGGTAATCTGTATGGTCTCTTCTGTGAACTTTCTTTACATTAGAATGTTGATCTTGATTTCCAGGAACTGTAATAATTTAAGGACATGAACCCTTTTTCTGTAATATGATTGGCAACTATTTTTCCAAACTCAGTAATTATTTTATGACTCTGATTTTTCCCATACAGACATTTTAAAATGTTTTTATGTAGTTAAATTTATGAATTTTCTTTTATGTTAATTTTGAGTCATTTTTAGAAAGGCCTTTCCTATTCCAAGGTTGAATAGGAATTCTTCCATTTTTTTCTTTAAATATTTTTATGATTTACATTTTTTCATTTATTTTTTGGATCAAAAATAATTCCTATTTGTACTCTTTGCCCCAGCATATTGAAATTTATTTACATTATCTCAAAATTTCTCAAATAGTAATATTAGCTCTTATTAGCACATTGGCATATAGAAGATGTTAAATCTTGAATTCAATTGTATTATTTCCCTTTATAAAATATTCTTCATTCTTCAACACTGGGGTCAAATAAGAGCACTTCTTTAAAGGCTATGCTTATATGCTACATGTTATACTCTGCACAATTCCAGGGGTGCATTGTCATTGTGAATGTGTAGAACATAATCTGTATGCCATGAGTGGCAACCTGCCCTCACTTCTCCAGCCTCCAACAGAGTACACATTACCATCCACTTGCCTTACCATGATGTCATGGCCTCCTTGAAGGCAGATACTTTGACAATCTCATCTTTGAAGCCTAGAATACAACAGTATGTTTACATATAGTATATGTGTTGTAAATTACTGTGGAATAAATGGTTACCATTTTAATACATACTTTTTTCATCTTTAAAGACTATTTTTTAGAGCTGTTTTAGGTTTACAGCAGAATTGAAAGGAAGATACAGAGACCTCCCTTATACCCACTGCTGCCACCCATGCATAGCCTCCTTTATTATCAACACCACTCACCAGAACAGTATATTTTTTACCAAGGATGAACCTACATTGACACATCATAATCACCTGAAGTCCATAGTTTACCTTAGGGTTCACTCTTGGTGTTGTGCAATCTATGTGTTTGGATAAATATATAATGACATATACCATCATTACAGTATCACACAGGGTATTTTCACTGCTGTAAAAATGCTCTGTGCTCTGCCTCTTCATCTCTCTCCCTGCTTACCCTTGGCAATCAGTGATCTTTTTATTGTTTCCATAGTTTTGTCTTTTCCAGAATGTCATATTGTTGGAATCATACAGCATGCAGCCTTTTCAAGTTGATTTCTTTTATTTAATAGTATTCATTTAAACTTTCCTCCATGTCTTTTCATGGATTGGTAGCTCATTTCATTTTTTCTCTGAATAATATTCCATTGTCTGGATGTACCACAGTTATTTATCCATTCACCTACTGAAGGACATCTTGGTTCCATCCAAGTTTTGGCAATTATGTCACTATAAATATTTGTGTGCACATTTTTGTGTGAACGTAGATTTTCAGCTCCTTTGTGTAAATACCAAGGAGCACAATTGCTGAATCATATGATAAGAATATATTTAGTTTTATAAGAAAATCTAATACATTTTTGAAAGTAGAGATAAACCATATTCGGCCAATCTGTGTTTCTTTTGACTTAAATAAGCTATTACATATATATTTCATCATTCAAATTAAATGTTTATTTAATGCTTCTTTGCCAAAAAGAATTTTTACTCATACATTATTCCTACAGACAAGGGTTTTTCATGAAATTTAAACATTTTTAGTATCTTCAAAATGACTGCTGTATTCAGAAAGGCATTCTGTGGTTTTGGAGGAAAACTTTTATTTATATTTGTTTTCAAAATAAAACAGCATTATTGAGCGCATACTATATTATAGGGACTGTATAAAATTTTGTCACACATACTCTAATTCCTTACAATGTCATTATCCCTATTTCACAAATAAATGAATTGCTATGTTTAATGTTTCCAATTATAAGTTGTAAAGACTTTTCCCTAAAGCTGCAAATGTGTATTGATGGAGCCAGACTTTGAACCCAAATATTCCAAATCCAGAGGCTAAGACTTTATTGCCTCTCTCCTGACCTTGTGAGCGCCCATCATTCTAAGGCAATTACTAATCAGAAACATGTAGAAATCGAGAGAAAAGAAAAAGAGAGAGGTCACCAGCATTGCTTGATTTCTGAAAAACCTTGGCATTTGAGGGGAATCTATTGTTTTTCATTACTTTCATGCTAAAACTCCTCAGAGAACAGTGGAGCTCTTAATACTTTCATTATCTGAAGATCACTGAAGAATGACGTGGTGGTATGTTGAAACCAATGCTCAGTACACAATCGAATACATTTCTAGATTTTAGGCTTCCCTATAGTGGTCAGGGAAACATTATGTTGTTGTTATTATAAAGCTGCAGGTATCCAGGAACACACACTCCGTCACTGAGGCTGCCTCTGAGGAATAAAGACAGATTTTAATTACATTCCCTCCAACCGCCAAAGTTAGATTTTCCATTGCCCTTCTGCCTATAGCATAGTTTAAACACACATCTCCCTTCTCTCTCCTCCCCTGACAGGTGTGTGTGTGTGTTATTAACCTGTTGAAGTTCCTCTAGTAATTGTAAGAACATTTTAAAAATAGTTTATCTTTAAATATCCTTAAGATTTTTTTTCTTCTTGCAGACATAAGATTCTGAATTGCATAGTGAATAAACACTTGACTGAAGTATAGGAAGCTGGAGTTTTCAGGCTTGGCCTAACTTTAGTGAGTTGACACTCATTTTCCTTGCCCATAAAAATCAATGCCGCAGATGATAAAGACCTCAAGTTTTGTCATATTAAATCAGTGATACATGACATAGTACAAGAAGGAGAAAGACCAAAAACATAACATTAGTAATTACGCATTAAGTTAATTGAAACTCTGTTGGAAAAATAACCACTATTTTTTTAAATTCATGTGGTATAATTGCTGAAACCAAAACCAGATAATTCTGCTCTGAAATTTTGAATTCTTCACCTTTGTGTTTTGACTTTTTATGAAGTTAGGCATTTCATTAATTGATTATATATTCTTAAATTATATATTGTTACATTTAAACATATGAGAAAGTAAAATTTAACTTGGGCTAGGAAAGTAAAAGTCCACCTAGATATTCATTAGACTGCAATAACAGACACAAAGTTAGCAGATTTACCAGGAAACAATATTTGTCCCAACTATACAGCACAGCTGGCAAGTATCATAATGACCCCCTTATTTGATTTCTTACTGCTTTTTTACTTGTAGATAAATTTTGTTCTCTAAAATCATAAACCATGAGTCAGAAAAAGAAAAACAAATATCATATAAAATCATAAACCATGAGAAAGCTTCCTATTTGAAATCACATCAAGAATTAAATACACCATTCTTGCCTGGAGTAGCAAAGTCACTTTGACATAGAGAAAAGGAGCTCAGTAACATGGTTTCTATACACAACATTCTAGGTTTATCTTGGCTGTATGGTTTCTAGGAAAACAGGATTTGGAGTCCACTTTGCAGGACATAAGTCTTTACATAGTCTTGCTTTATGCCTATTAAAATTCTGCTTTCTTTAAATTTCTCTGAGACTCTACTTTCTCCCTCAGTCTTATAAAATTTTATCGTTCCCTTTTTTTGATTTCTCTTGGTATGGGTCTCTCCCATTGCAATGAGTCGATAAACCAAGTTTGTCCCTTGTGGTTATAGATCAGACTTGGACAAGTAGTTCAAGATATCTGAAGTAGGACTCATCTAATACATGAAGGGAATGAGTGATGCAGCTGGTAGGGATGAGGGGTTCAAGTTGGATGAAAAATGTGTATGGGATTAATTCACAAAATACATGGCATGCTATCCTTTCCTTTTCTAGAAGTGGGCAGCCAACGTGGCTCTAAGCATGTAAGCAACAAAGAGAAACAAAACCACTTTCAAAGCCATGGTTAGTCATTAAGTTAAAAACAAGTCAATTGCCTAGGAAAAGTCAAACTCTTCCTGCCACTGGGTTGGCAGGAAATGTGTCCTCACAAAGAAACACTGTGATGAAGCAAACTATATTCTCAACTGTGTTTCTAAGTTGAGCAGAGGCTAGAAACATGTTCCATAAAGCAACACATGCTATTGAAATTCCTCAGGACCAGAGCACCATCCTCATCTGTGCCTACATGGATCACATCACCTCTCCTGCTTTGTCTGAATTGCATGAATCCCAAAGTCTGCCCACTTATTCCATTTCCCATAATTTCCCTTGGAGTCCTGGCAATGTTAAAGTTAGAGGAATAAAGATGTAACCTTAACCAGTCTTTGTAAAAATTCCCCATTATATTCAAAAAATCATCTACACAGTTATAAGGGATCAACTTATTTCCTATCAAGAACATGGAGAAATAAAAGAGAGCAAACTGTATGCTAAAGCATATGTTGACTTTCCCATACCTTTAAAAAGACATAAACGGCCAAATAAAGTTATAAACTCTCAAAAGACAACATGCTTATAGTTTGTTTGATTCCATGCTTGAGGTTCCTAAGAGATTATGTTTATTTAAATTCCAGTTTTTATGAAGAAGAAAAAAGTCATATAATGTAAAGAATAAACAGAAAGTAGGCAGTATAAATTAACAACACTGTTCATTGTCGGGGCTTAGAAGAAAAATTTTAATTAATATGAGTAATTTAAATTCTCTAATGAAATTTCTGATCATTTTATCCAGTCAGAAAGAAAAAAAAATCTGTTAACCTATTAAAAATATTGTTTCTTTATCTCAGTTGAGTCCCAATAATTGTTCAGAAATTGAAAAATATTGGGTTGTTAAGTATTAGTGAATTTATCTTGCAGAAACATTTTTAAAACATTTGAAAGTTCTGAGCAATTTTTGGTACATAATTATTTTCATTCTACTGATGTTGTTATTCTCTGAAACTATTTTTTTCTTTTTAATTTTATTGCTTTACACTCTTGTACCAGCTTTTGGGGTACACCAAAGTGAATCAGCTGTATTTATACATATATCCCCTTATCCCCTCCCTCCCGCGACTCCCTCCCACCCTCCCTGTCCTGGCCCTCTAACTATTTGAAAACATTAGGAATCAATCAATCAAACCACAGTGCTTTGGTGTTAGGTACTGTGAAAGACTGAAGAAAAGAAAAAGATGTATAAGCTGTAAGCCATGAATCCCTGTCACAGAGGAGCTTGAAACTAATTTGGGGAGACATTTATTTATTATTTATTATTAAATGTAAGCACACATGCACTTAATGAGTACTTACTATTGGCATTCAGTGTCCTTGATGCTTCGTGACCCATTGGTGAGAATTTCAGTTAGGGTCCTGGAAGAATCAGATGAAACACTGAAACTAAGTAATATAAGAGCTATTTAAAAACTTGGGGTAGATTTTAGCAAAGTCATCAAAGGATGGTTCAGTACAAGGGCTGGCATCAAAGAGGAGTTGTTTCGACCCCTAACAAGGGCTCTGTGGGTGGAGGTAGTTTGGGACAAATGAGAAACTAAATAACATGTACCTGGAAAAGAGAAAGTAGGAGCATAATGTGAGTGAGTTGTATAGGTAAGTGGAATTATGACAATTTTTCTTGTAGGGCATGTATGTGATGTTGATATGTTCATATTTTATGTTTTTGGTGAGGAGACACATTTGTATGACTAAAGTAGTTTTAACTTCTGATGCTATGTCAGTGATGCAGAAGAAGATGGATTAATCCAAAGATATTTAAGAACATTAAGTGGGAATCATGGCTAGAATATAATAGGAACTGCATAAGGAGGTGCTAAAGATGAATCTTAGTTTTTTTTTGTTTTACAGAATTAGAGATTTGCACTGCTATTCGCTGGAATACGTGATAGTGGACGTGTACTTGGTTATGCAGGATAGATCAGTTTTTCAGTCTTTAAGATGCTTTTTCTGATTCCTACCCCAATTTCTTTCATTACATTCTCTCATCCAAAATCATTGACTGGTTCTCAGTTAGAGCTTGAAATTTTGTGTGTCTACCCCTAAAAAACAAGTAGGTATAATCCCTAATCTTTGGAGGGTTTACAGTTTGGTACAAATAAGGATGATGTAAGTAAATGCTTATTCTGGCTTTGTAATCATAAATAACTTCAAAGAACAGTAAGTAATGTAGCCAAATATTCACTTTGAGTTCTGTAGTCACAACTTTAAGGATAAATAAAAAATGCCCATCAACAGATGAATGGAAAAAGAAGATGTGGCACATGTATACAATGGAATATTACTCAGCCATAAAAAAGGAATGAAATTGAGTTACTTTTAGTGAGGTGGATGGACCCAGAGACTGTCATACAGAGTGAAGTAAGCCAGAAAGAGAAAAACAAATACTGTATGCTAACTCATATATATGGAGTCTAAAAAACAGTACTGATGAACCCAGTGACAGGGCAAGAATAAAGATGTAGATGTAGAGAACGGACTTGAGGACATGGGGTAGGGAGGGGTGAAGGGGAAGCTGGAATGAAGTGAGAGAGTAGCGTTGACGTATATACACTACCAAATGTAAAATAGATAGCTAGTGGGAAGCTGCTGCATAACATAGGGAGATCAACTCAATGATGGGTGATGACTTAGAGGGCTGGTATAGGGAGGGTGGGAGGGAGTTGCAGGAGTGAGGGGATATGGGGATATATATATAAATACAGCTGTTTCACTTTGGTGTACAGCAAAAACTGGCACAACAGTGTAAAGCAATTATATTCCAATAAAGCGCTTTAAAAAATCAGTTTTAGAAATTATTTCAAATACATAGATTCAGTTTAAGTTTCTCTAGTTAGATATACTTTTTCTTTTTTTTTTTAATGAAACATTATTTGTTAGAACTCACAAAGGACAGAGATTCTTTGTTTCAACTTAAGGGGCTTGAACCAATAATTTTATTATTTAGTTCACATTCTTTTGTTTGTCTTTACTATGGCCCCGACTTCATATTACTTTAATAGAATTAGTTTCTCTGTGTGTTATGTTTATATTTTTATGGTTTGTGTAATTCTAATTAAAAAATTACTTAGTTGTAATTGTGGAGTACATCTAAATTAATTTAGAATTATAATGTACCCAGCATTCCCATGCCATTAATTCATTTGGGACCAAGGGATATTAGAAGTACTGATGCTTTCCTAATAAACAGGCATTATTCTCTAGATACCTGAAATAACCAGGTGCCCCAGAATGCTTTTTTGCACCTGGACTATAGATAGAGTTCATTGTTTGATAACCGAAACTGTGACTTGAGAAAGCAGAGGGCTATTTTAGGGCTGCTAAATTTTAAATCATCCTCAACCTCAGCTGCTGAAGATGTGCCCGAGTTTCAGAGGGAAGCGTATATCCAGGTTATACTTTTTCACACAGATTAAAAATGTTTAGGAGCTCTAGGAAAAGGTCCTTCCTAAGTTGTCTTTACCTCACACAGTGATAAGTGCTTATATTACTTGCTATTGATTAAATGTTTGTTTAAATGGCTGAGGAAAAAAGCCAGAAGAATAGATCTTGTGTGGTGATGGTAAAGCCTCTCAATTTTTTATGAGGCAAAAAAACCCAGTAATTTTTAGGAAAACTATCCCTAGCGTTTAATACTCTCTCTCTTTGGTTCACGCATACCCCCTAGGGGTATTTATTTACCACTTGCTTACGTAAGCTCTGAGGAATCTACGGAGATTCATTACTTTATAAAGATATAAAAGTGCTCTTTCCTAATGTGTCTGCACAGTTGTTAAAAGCACTGTTGATAGTAAAACAGTGTGCGAACATTTCATTGACATTTTAAAGAGGGTAAACGTTGGAATAGAGCTATTTATTGTAATAAACAACATTTTTTACATAGGATTTTCTATTTTTCTCATAGTGTCTTTCTCATTTCATTGTAGATACCGTGTTTTGGGCAAACAGCAGTTTTTAAGGAAATGTTTAGGGCGTCTTGGCTATACTGATATTCATAACATATATTTAAATAATTATACTTAAAATGCCCAAATTTTAAATTTATAATAGTTAAAGATGTTCTTTAAACTGGCAGTTTTCTGACTAATAAATGCATATCTCTATGCTATTTTCAGATTTAATAAAATAATACTTTCATCTTAGCCTATGGATAAAAAGGAAGAGCAAATTAAAGATTTGGATTATATTTAAATGACAAGACTCTGCTTCAGTAAAATACAGTGCTCTTTGAAAAAAATCAATAGACTTAAGTAGCAGGATACAAACTTAATGCACAGAAATCTCTTGCATTCCTATACACTAACAACGGAAGAGCAGAAAGAGAAATTAAGGAAACTCTCCCATTCACCACTGCAACAAAAAGAATAAAATACCTAGCAATAAACCTGCCTAAGGAGGCAAAAGATCTGTATGCAGAAAACTTTAAGACATTGATGAAAGAAATCAAAGACGACACAAACAGATGGAGGGACATACCATGTTCCTGGATTGGAAGAATCAACATCGTGAAAATGACTGTACTACCCAAAGCAATTTACACATTCAATGCGATCCCGATTAAATTGCCAATGGCATTTTTCACAGAACTAGAGCAAGAAATCTTATGATTTGTATGGAAACACAAAAGACCCCGAATAGCCAAAGCAATCCTGAGAAGGAAAAATGGAATTGGTGGAATCAGGCTTCCTGACTTCAAAGTATACTACAAGGCCATAGTGATCAAGACAGTATGGTACTGGCACAAAAATACAAAGGAAGATCAATGGAATAGAATAGAGAACTCAGAAGTAAGCCCAAACACATATGGGCACCTTATCTTTGACAAAGGAGGCACGAGTATACAATGGAAAAAAGACAGCCTCTTCAATATGTGGTGTTGGGAAAATTGGACAGCAACATGTAAAAGAATGAAATTAGAACACTTCCTAACACCATACACAAAAATAAACTCCAAATGGATTAAAGACCTACATGTAAGGCCAGACACTATCAAACTCCTAGAGGAAAACATAGGCAGAACACGCGATGACATCCATCAAAGCAAGATCCTTTTGGACCCACCTCCTAGAATCATGGAAATAAAATCAAGAATCAACAAATGGGACCTCATGAAACTTAAAAGCTTTTGCACAGCGAAAGAAACCATAAACAAGACTAAAAGGCAACCCTCAGAATGGGAAAAAATAGTTGCCTATGAAACAACGGACAAAGGATTAACCTCCAAAATATACAAGCAGCTCATGCAGCTTCATACCAAAAAAGCAAATAACCCAATCCACAAATGGGCGGAAGACCTAAATAGACATTTCTCCAAAGAAGACATACAGATGGCCAACAAACACATGAAAAGATGCTCAACATCACTCATCATCAGAGAAATGCAAATCAAAGCCACAATGAGGTATCACCTCACACCAGTCAGAATGGCCATCATCACAAAATCTGGAAACCACAAATGTTGGAGAGGGTGTGGAGAAAAGGGAACTCTCCTGCACTGTTGGTGGGAGTGTAAGTTGGTACAGCCACTATGGAAAACAATTTGGAGGTTCCTTAAAAAACTAAAAATAGAACTACCATATGATCCAGTAATCCCACTTCTGGGCATATACCCAAAGAAAACCATAATCCCAAAAGAAACTTGTACCATAATGTTTATTGCAGCACTATTTACAATAGCCAGGACATGGAAGCAACGGAAATGCCCATCAACAAATGAATGGATAAAGAAGATGTGGCATATATATATACAATGGAATATTACTCAGCTATAAAAAGGAATGAGATGGAGCTATATGTAATGAGGTGGATAGAACTACAATCTGTCATACAGAGTGAAGTAAGTCAGAAAGAGAAGGACAAATATTGTATGCTAACTCACATATACGGAATCTAAAAATGGTACTGATGAACTCAGTGACAAGAACAAGGATGCAGATACAGAGAATGGACTGGAGAACTCGAGGTATGGGAGGGGGCAGGGGGGAAGGGGAAACTGAGACGAAGCGAGAGAGTAGCACAGACATATATATACTACCAACTGTAAAATAGTCAGTGGGAAGTTGATGTATAACAAAGGGAGTCCAACTCGAGGATGGAAGATGCCTTAGAGGACTGGGGCAGGGAGGGTGGGGGGGACTCGGGGGGGGGGGGAGTCAAGGAAGGGAGGGAATACGTGGATATGTGTATAAAAACAGATGATTGAACCTGGTGTACCCCCCCCAAAAAAAAATCAATAGACTTTCACCACGTAAAAAAGCAAATGTTATTGCAAGTAACTATGTCTTGTAAATGGCTCTTTCAATTCAATAAGAGAGAAAACTAACTCAGCCATCTCAGCATCATTAATTTTTTTTCTTGGTTCTGCTCTGAATTTGTACCTCAGTTCTAACAATAGGGCTCCTATTTGTTTCTTGTTTGTTATGCACCATTTTTTTTACTTTAGTTTTATTTTAATTTTCCTGCCCTGTTTCTCCATGTAAAAATCTACCAATGAGTTTATGGTGTTTGTTTTCGGTTTGCTAGAAAGTCTACACATGGTGTGGTTAGACATACTATAATTCTGAAGTGAGTTTTTATAACTTCTAAAGGGATAAATCTTCCTCCCTTCCTCCAATTTCTGAGTCACTGGAAATAAATCCTGTTGCAGAAATGAATAGCTAATAGTGCTGAGAAGTGGAATAGAGGCATTTAATGCAATTGAATGAGTAGAAGTGTTGAACAGCAAGATCTGGCTGGAGTGGGAAAACATGTTTCAGCCTAGTGCAGATAATCACAGGTAAAGTGTTCTTTTTCAGAGAAGACAGGATTGGATATATGTGTCTGACAGAAAATGATTATAGAGCTAATATTGTATCTTGGTTGAAAAGGAGTCTAGTCTTATTTGTGACATTTTTTCACAGGTTATGAATTTGGCAATACAGGTATGATTGAAAAGGCTGTCCTATTTTGGGGACATTTAACATTTTTCTGTTTCAGGACATGTATATTGGTTTATAGAATAGTATGTTATGAAGAGTTTGCACAAGCTTATTCAACAAACTTTTTCTTGTATGCAGCAAAAGAGTGGTTTTGAATTTTCTTTCAAAAATTAGGTTGTTTTTTTTTAAGTTGATTGAAATAGTTTAAATAAAGGAATTCTCTGTTAATAGCATTTAATAGCCATAGGATGTTTTTCTTTTCTTTTTTCTCTTTTGGCTGATGAAGAACGAAGTCCAATTGCTTTTGTATATTTTTTAACTTTGTCCCAGATTTTTAACTTTTCAAAAAACTCAAGGAAGAAAATACAGCTCTAATTAAGTAGCATTATGAGATAATTGGGGAAAATAATTGGAAAATATTTAAAAATATATTTCAAAATAAGAAATAAGCAAAAAGAGAATTTTTATGAAATAAACCACAAAAGGCACAGGTGGCTTATTATTACCAAAAAGACTTATTGGGTTAAATATTTTAAAAACATTTTTCATAACAGAGGAGACACAAAGGGTACCAGATTAATTACTGGTGGTCTTAAAAAAGAATTACTCATTGGTTTCCTCTTTGCATATACTACTAATACTTCCTAGAAGGGACTCAGCAAATTTTTATTGGCTATATTGTATAACAGTATTCCAGAATGTTAAAAGGAAAATCTTGTCTTTAAGATATAATTTCACAGGTGTTTTTGACTTAATTTATATATCAAAGTTAGTAATATCAAACAGTAATGTTTCAGGCTGAAAACAATTTAAGTAAAAGTAAAGCAACCTTGGGCCTCCCTGGTGGCGTAGTGGTTAAGAATCTGCCTGCCATTGCAGGGGACGTGGGTTCGATGCCTGGGCTGGGAAGATCCCACATGCCATGGCAGCTAAGCCCACGTACCACAATTACTGAGCCTGTGCTCTAGAGCCTGCGAGCCACAACTGTTGAGCCCATGTGCCACAACTACTGAAGCCCATGTGCCTAAAGCCTGTGCTCTGCAACAAGAGAAGCCACTGCAATGAGAAGCCTGTGCACTACCAGGAAGAGCAGCCCCCACTCTCCACAACTAGAGAAAGCACATGGACAGCAACGAGGACCTAACACAGCAATAAATAAATAAATAGATTTAAAAAAATTAAAAATAGGTAAATAAAGCAACCTTCATCATGTCTGAAGTTATATGGCTTCATTATGATGTTGATTCAGAAAATAAGTTTTGAGAATTTAATGTTGCCTAAAAACCAAAATGTGAAAATCTTATAAGAGTGACGTGCATAGACATTAAAGATATCTTAATGGAAAAACAAAATCTTAGTCAAAAAACAAAAACAAATTTTTTTGAGCTGTAGTTCCTGCTCTTGCTCTACAAGACATACCTACCTCACAAAACTCAAATACTCACTTGCCCTTCACCATTAACTCCAGTATTCTTGCTCACTTTTTTTCCCACAGAAAAGAGAAAATAAAGTGTGCATATGATACCACAGTTTATCATAGCATTTGTTGGACAATAATGTCTAATAACCTCTACCCTGATGATTAAATTTGGTTGAAGCAAACCGGAGAGGTGTCCTAGGTTATACCCAAGGATTTTAAACCCAGGATTCTGTACTAGGTTCAAAATACAGCAGATCTGAAAGACTAACCTGTGACATTTCCTTCTCACATAGCCAGTATGGTCTATTACTAAATGTACACATTTGATTCAAGACGATAAACCTGAACCTTGCCTTGACACCACTATAACTAAGCACATCATGTCCCGTAATAAGGAAAAAAAGATTTCACATCCTTAGATAAACTAAAAATATATAACATCCTGTCTAGCGCTAGTCTCTAAATAAACGCAGACTTAAACCCTTTCCTGTAAGTTGCTAACTTCCTAAGATAAACAACTTTATCTCTGACTTTTGCAACACTGACATCTACAGATATGTGACTATCCTTACAGATAAGAGACAAGATATGATAATGTTTCCTCAACTGTGGATTGAATGACATTCATCATGGTTTTATTTTTTAAATATCTGTTGTATCCTTTCATTAAGGAGTCAGTTCTTCTGAACTATGGACTATCAAACCACTTGCAGACAAAAATATGTTTTTTTCTTAATGCTTTTATCTATGGGTTTTCTCCCAAAATAGAGGTCCCACCAAAATGTTCAAATAGATTTAACCACTGGTGCTACATAGACAAATATTTTCCAAGTGGTATAGCTCATGTGTCCCCACACCCAGGTCCGCCTTTTTCCTATCCAGGGATAAATCTTGCTGTTCACAAATGCATGGTTTTCTCTTGATGACTCTGTTACTGTTTCAGTTTCTGTTTCTGGAGTATGTCTGGTTCTCAGTGAAATCTGGCTCACTTTTGTACCTGGTTACCTGTTTATGACTTCGGTTAGTGATAAAACTATGGGAACCTAGTTTTGATTATAGGATCTGGTTAACCAGTCTTTGTCAGGTAATAAATGACAAAGAGGGTGGCTTTATCTTCATATGTCATTTACATTAATTTTGTGTCTTGATGATTCTGTCATCTATCTTTTGGAATGCGTGTATCTTTGCTACCAGGTTACAAGACATTACAGGGCACAGATTAGTAGGACAATTGGGCTGTATTAGTTCTGAGGTTGAGAAGTTTCTCATGTCCAATTTTGTCTTCAATAAAGGGGATATTTTGTTTTCTGACTTTTTATAGCATACTCTAAGATTTGTGTACTTTTAAAAGTTTAAATCATTTAAAGGGAACAAAAACTAACACAAAAACAAAGCTTTGTGGCCATTGGAGTGAAGAGCAACCACTGCGAGTCATAACAAATGCATTTTAGATACCCTTTGTGTTTCCCTGACCTTCCTATTACGTGGTTGAAACAACCAACAAGTGAGCTTTTGTTGAAAAAGTTTGTTGTGTGCTGTGCTTACCCATGATTAAATTTTAAAACTGAATCTGACAGTCTTCTGTATGTCTATATATGTAGATATTTTTAAAAGACATTTTTTCTCTTCTTACAAAGGAATATTTTTATTCTTTTTATAATTCTAGTGTTGTTTTTTGTTTTCATCTTTTTGGTTTCTTTTGGTCAGTGGCTAACGCATTCTCTCTTATTTTGGGACTTTTCAGTACTAGTTGATCTTAAAAATTCTAATTTTTGCATGGCATTGTCATGGGTGTGGTATAGAGATCAAAGCTCTCTGATTTCTGTGACACCTTTAATTAGTTTTAATAACAATTGTATGAATGTATCTGTGTGTTATAATTGCAATCTAGATAAAATTTGAAAGATTATTGCTAACTGGTCCAGAGATTTTAGCCTAAGTGTAAGATACTTTTCTCTCTATTGAAAGAACTAGAGAAGTCTATGAAAATACATAAATGAGACAAATGAGATGTGAATAAAATATTTGGTAACAACAAAATGTGATAATGATAAATGTCTAAAAAACATTTATTACTTTAATTTATTAATCAGCATTATTAATAAATAGATGCGTAGTAAACATTAAAGTTAAGCCCATATCTCAATCCACAGCCTATTTGAATGACAACTAGAGAAAACAATGGTGTAAGACCCACTGCATATAAAAATCTTTATCCTGGGATTTCCTGGTGTACTGCCTCTCTACCTACTATGATCCCTAACTAGGGCTCAACCCAATGGTAAATCACTTACATCCTGCAGAAGGCAGCCACCCCCAAATTCCACTAACTCTCTGAGAATTTGATAAGAGATTTCCATTGTGTGTATGAAATGTTTTGTGAACATATGGATTGATATCCCTTTGCTTAACTCTGAGGAAATTAATAAATTGGATTATAAAGCCTCTTGGAGCTCCTGTTCTGATTGACTTATAGGGACTAATAAGCACTCACATAACTCAAAGCTAATTAAACCAAACCAAAATAAACAAAAAATCTCAATAATCCCAGATATAGAAAAATGTCCAAATGACTTAAAAATGCTGCTCTTTAAATTAAAAAAAAAAATTACCTTAGAGAAATGATCAGGGTATAGATAAAGACTGTTAGTATTTATAATTTGTATAAAGTTTGGGTAATTTTTCAAAAAAAATCCTAATTAATTTGAACTTACTAATTTCTTATATTGGTTATATTATATTAAATTATAATAATTTCCAAAAATATTTTAAATAACACAATTATTCAAAAAAGTGTTCAACTAAGTTTATATTGCTTTTTGGAATAGGAAATTCTGTAAAAAATTTATTCCACTTAAACCATGTATGGATAAAATACAAAATGTTACCTTACAAACAAAAATCATATCAATAAGTATGATTTTATACTATAAACATTAGTCTAAGCATAAAATTACCAAGATCCTTAACCAATGTAAACTGTAGAATGAAACTTGAGTTTATTAATGTATAAAATGTCTGCCTGCAAATTTCCAAATAGATTTCAGTTTAAAATTACAGACACTACAAAACAACACCACCACTAGGTTGCCAAGCTACATGTATTCTTGTTTCTTATTTTTTCTTATTTTATATACTACGAAATGATCATTACCTACTAACTTATAAAGAATGCATAGATCATTGTGGCATTTTTAAAAATATGTATACATTAGCGATATATGTGTATGTATTTATATATATATACACACACATATACACCACATTTTTGAAGCATTCTTACCAGACACACACACCCCCCCAAAACACATGGATGTGTTAATTAACTTGATTGTAGTAATCCTTTCATAATATATATGTATATCAAATCATCACATATACACTTTAAATATGTAAAATTTTGTTAATTATATCTCAGTAAGACTAGGAAAAATATGTGCACACATGCTGTGATGCTCTTCCCCTCAAGAAGTATATCTTTATTTACTTCCCCTTGAATATAAGCTGAACTTAGTGACCCAATTCTAAAGAATTGAGTATGGCAAAAATGATGGGATGTCACTTCCGATAGGATATGCAAAAGCTGTGGCTCTGTCTTGAACAGATCACTTTTCTAGGACCATTTACTCTGGAGGAAGCCAGCTAACATATCATGTGAGCAGCCCTGTGGAGGGGCCCACATGGTGACAACTTGACTATTGTCAAGTCCTGAGCCAGAACTACTTAACTATTATTCCTGATCTTCAGAAATTATGTGAGATAATAATTTAAGCTGCTAAATTTGGGGGTAATTTGTCACACAACAATAGATAAATAACACTGTAGTGTTCATGTGTAAATTGATTTTTCTCACTTTAAGGGACATAAAAATGATGTTAAAGTTTGCTCATGTGGCAAGGTCACCTCTAGGGTGTGTGGGCCTGCACATATATGTTTTTGTGAGGTCCTAACTCTACACACAATTTAATTTAAAAAGTGAATTACAAAATTTGTAGGCCTCAGTGAAGTATAATATATGGTAATGTATCAACCAAGACTTAAGAGTAATAGAGAAAATGCACTTAAATATTTGCTGATTGTCAGATGAGTGGATGTGAAGATGCTACGTATTGTTCAGGCACCACCTCTTCCTCTTCAGGTCCAGGAATTCTCTCTTCATGTTCTTTACTGTCAATTGTGCATTTGTAGCTAATTTCCTATCTCCTACCACATGAAAAAGGTTGCAGTACTGTTATGACTTACAAGGCAGTGGCTCTTGGGAAACTGCTTGTATTGAAATAACATAGATCTTGGCTCTGCAGTTCCCCAATACCATTTATTTAAACCTGGTTACATCATTACTCACAATGCTGCATCATTCATCACCCTTTGTGTTCCTGTGCATACTGGCTTCCAATTACTCTCTCTATGATCATCATTGTGCTTCATTAATAATGGCCACAATGCAGTTACTTGCCCAGAGGACACAGTAAAATGTGGATATATTTAGTTTTCTGGTCATGGTAAATTTATTATTCAGAATTTTATAGTATAAATGTCTAATAGCACACTGTCCAAACGTGATTTCTCTTGAACTGTTTAGGCTCTAATCTCTGCATTACCAGAATATGGACTTTTTCAATGTTGACTCCCCGCCTCCCGCCCCCACTTCCACGCACTACCACAGTGAGAGAGTTAGGCAAGGAGCCTTGGGTGGAATAAGCAGAGTAGTACCATCCATGCAAAGGTTGATTGTTCCTACTCAGATCTGGCTTAAGACCAATGCAGAAACCACAGCATTGCCACTTGAATAAAGCAAGAGTGGGCATCAATTGGAAGATCCCATGACATTGCAAAACAACAGCCTCAAAAGTCCTCACAGGAAATGGGTGCATTCACCCCTGGAGGACTCCCTGACAAGTGGTGAGAACCCTATGGAGGGGATGGAAGTGAAACGTGGGGAGGAGTGGACACACAGGGTAAAAGACACCTGCTGTCACCTCTCTGCCCTCGGATGCTACAGACAAAAGATGGTAACAGTGCGAACACTGACAAGTAAACCCATGTATGTGGCTTGACTCAAGCTTTGACTATATGTCTCCCAGAGCTCTGAACTTGTCGCATGTCCTATGGGAGTAAGTCATCCCAAACACCATTAGCATCATTGTCAGCACCTTTCTAATAACTGAATCCTGCTTACTTCTGTGAAAGAAATGCTGTGTAGCCACAGGGTTCAGCAGTAACCCCATAGAATCACATTCTAAGGATCTGGAATCTATGCATGGAGGAGAGGGTCAGGGAGTGCTCTGAAGGGGAAAAACTGAGACTGGATCCCATTGGAGCTAGTGCAGCAGCAGATCTGACCTTGGGTTGTCTTGCCTGGATGGCATTGCTGACCTCTGCTGGGCCAGCAGAGGAAGGCAGGCCCTTCCAAAGGGAGGGGAGAGAGTATCCTAAGGCCTAGGGCCCAGGGCAGGTGTCTGGGGGTAGTAGCATACTAGGGTTGAAGGCATACGAGGTTCACTAAAAGCAAAATAATGCATATGCTTTGTCTGGTTTTTAAGTGAAATGTTAGAAATAAATAAATAAAATGAAAAAAAATTAAGTGAAATGTTAGAAATTTAATGATTAATTCCCTATAGAATAGGCATTGTTTTATAAACTAAGTCTAATATATTTTAAACACTTTAAATGTACTCATCTAATTATATGTGAATGTCTAAATACACATATATAGAATATTTAAGCTATAAATCAAAACTTGTAAAAAGGACAATAGTTCAGAAAAAAGTTTATCTTTGAGTATACAGTGTTTTTAACAAGACTAAGTAAAACATTATTGAGGTCCAGCTGTACACAGCTTGATGGTATAGACCTGAAAGTCTGTGTCTCATAAGGCAAATATCATACAAAGTGCCTGTATTGAGTCGCTTGACTCTGCATGGAAACGTGGTTATTTACATAAATTCAATAAGAATCTGTCCTCTTTCCCAATAAGTTATAACTGGACAAATCAAATTTGTAACCATGGCCATGACAAAAATGTCAGGTTTAAATACATGCATCATTCAATTAGATATAATAAATCTGTTATTAAAGAAGAAAGATTACAGAATCTCTCCCAAGAAAATGGCCTCATACCTCTTCTGTGGGTTATGAAATTCAAGCCTCATAGGTTGTATGGGGGAAAGAATTACCCTCATAGAGTGTGGCCTCTTAGAAGACAACTTCAAATTATGAAAAAAGTAAAAATACATACCATTATTAATTTTAATTGGATTGTATCCTTCCGTAGTTTCTAGTTGGTATCTTTCAGGTATTTTTACAAGTACAAAACTGTTATTTACAAAAATATTGTATAAGGATATTCATTTCAATATTGTTTATTATAGAAATAATCTGGATGCAACCTAAATATTCATCATTTTAAAAACCTGAAAATAAACATATATTTATGCATATCTTTATTTCGTATACATTTCATATATGCATAGACAGATATGTACATATATGTACATATATGTATACATATATGGATGCAATAAAAATATGCATACATATGTTGTGCACAACAACATAATTTTCATTGTTATTAAATGTAATCTACTCAAAAGACATAAGAATACAAGATACTATTATTATCAATAAGGAGCAAAGTTGCTCAAGATAATATATGTGTGTATGTGTGTATATATATATATATATATATACAGTTTGTTTTAAAAAGAAACTGTGAAATTATGTAAATATATAACAAGGTCTCAAAGAAAACAGCCAGCACTGTTGCATACATTAGGTAATTTTTTACTTTGTTTTTTCTTGTTGTCTATCCCAAGCACATATGGTTTAGGAAAAAAATAGACACAAATAAAGTACATTTCCTGAGTGATATCTCCCTACTAATCCACTATCAATGTGGATATTTTTTTCCAGTAGTGATAATGAGGTATACTAATAATCTCACTTTGCTTTCTGTCTCTTTTGTAGCTATTTGTGGCCACTCTTTATATAATACCAAGAACTATTTAACAAAAACAATACTTTTGATCTTTGGAATTTTGGTTCTATAATTTCCTTATGTTTTAAACTTTATGATTAAATTGAAAGTGGTTCATAGACATGTATTTTATATTTGTTGATGTCACAGAGCAGGGTCCTATGCACATGTGAGTGCACACACACTTATCTGTGTACACACAAATACACACAAATATGGCTTTAGATGCCTTAAAAGTGATAAAAAGTGAAATAAAGATTTGCAGCAAAGAAGATTCATGGTCTTTACCTTCCAAAGTATCTGTTTTCATTTTCTCATTTTAAATATGATAATTCATAGTCTTGCTCCTATATACATTATATATAGTGCATCTAGTTCATGCTTGTCCATGTGAAACTTTAAATTGTTTCAATTTATGAAAATCTACTCAATTCAGGCCTGCTTTGCCTGAATTGTTTAAAACAAATTGGCTGAGACAGCAGAAGTAAGACCATAAGGTTAATTAGGATACAGTTTGTTGCATGGCCACTGAATATGTTCCTAACAGCAGTCAGCAAAAGCACAGTGAGTATGAAGTACATGCAGTCAAATTGAACATTGAGGACAAATGCTTAAAATATGGTAACAGCCACATTTGCTCCATTTGTGAGCAGAGGGCTACAGATTGACCTGATATTTATGAAGGAGTCTAAATTTATGCTTCGGATATTATCTACAAATATGGCTCTTAATTTGTTTAACATCACAGAAGCATAAAAATTGCAAGTGCTCTGGGCCTCCCTTAACCTCTGAAAAACTCTTTTACCATTTTTTGCTACTATTATAAGCAATCAAAATACAATATTAGACAAAGTAGAACTCAGTGATCTTAGTACCTTAAATGTGAAAGAGCCATAAAAATTTGTCATATTAAAAGTATTTTTACTGAATAAATATGAGGCAATAACAAGACATTGCTTTAAAATGTGATGGCTATAGTCATGTTAAGGATCTAGAATGAAAACCAGCATTTTCATTATGAATTGGAAATTAATAATAAGAATTACTATCTGTAGGCAGATGGGATTTGGTGTAATTTATTTTTTCTCATTTTTCTCTTCTTTATCTGAAAAAATGTATGTATTATCTTTAAAAGGAAGTATAATGCACTAAATTTTCTTTTTTAAAATCACAAACAACCCCAAAACAGGTGTGGCTCATGTTAACAATTAAGTATGACTCTGAAAGATTACAATTAAGTAACTTTGAAAAATATCAAATTATATTTAAATTGCAGTAGAAACCCGCTATAAAATGGGACCCGACTGTAAAACTGTCTGCTAAGCTAATGATGTTTTTGTAAAATAGTCATTTTGTAATTAATGTACAGGTTTTTATATATGGGAGGTAAAGGGAGAACTGCATGTAATGATCTATAATAAACCTTGGTTCTGATAAATACATTAAAAGTGTTACCAAAGAAATATTTTTCTGAATTAATACCAAAGTCATAGAAAAGTTAAATTACTGACAGTAGATGCACAGAAATTTTGAATCCCTTTAAATTGATTTTATATTTATAATAATATATATTTATCTATAAAGCAGAATAAAGCCCCTTATCAAAATTTAGCTGATGTTTTTGTTTGACGTAACCTTTGGACCCTTAACTCTAATGTAATGGAACTTCATAAACGTATACAGAGAAAACTGCTGGGCATAGAAGTATAACAGAATACCTAAACATATTAAAAACAAACAAATAAGCAAACAAAGTGAATTAAAGCTGGTCATGGATCATTCAGAGCTAGATTTTGTAACTGTATAAAGTTTAAATGTTATGGTAGCCAAAAAGTGCAAATAGAGAAGTAGGGGATCTATTTTATTTCACCATCTGGTGGAATTTTTATGTAGTTGTAATAGGAAGTATATGGTAAAGACAAACTAAATCAATTTTATTATTGATACTGGGCTCTGCCCCATATATAACATTTATTTTCCTTCATGGTTATTTTCTCCCCTCTCCTAATTTATGCTTATGATTATTTCGCTACTGGCATTTTTGTAGAGGATGAGTACTTATTTATTTTTTTAATTGTACCCATTCTTAAAGACATACTCTACTCTGAGATCAGTGAAGAGTGAATTGCAGTCTCCTAGGATCAGTCCTTGAGTGTGTCTAAGACCCAATAATAGAGCATTGGTGTTGATTCATATTATCAAACCAAATCTATTTTCATTCCAATGAAAATTTGCAACAAAGATGTTGATTTTCTAGACATTGCCATTTATGTATTCCCTCTTTATTATCTTTGAGTATGCTTATTTACTTTGGTTTTTTTTTCATGTAATCATTTGTTCTTTCTAAAATTCAAAATGTTAAATATCTCAGTAAAATAAAACATATGTTATTGTAATATGTTGAAATTTCATAAAGGCACTCTACTCATTTTCTTTAATGGAAAAATTAGAGAATATTCAAGAAGGGAAAAACATATCCTAACAAAGGTGTAGCCCAAATTTTTATTTTGTAACTGGAACAGAGAGTTGGGTTAAATCAATAGTGCATAGTGGTTGAAATCATGAATTCTGGAATCAGCACGTTGATTCCAACCCTGGTTCGGCCACTTACTGTTTGGTGTTGGACCTCTCTGTGCCTTAGTTTTCTCATCTATAATTTGTGTATCATAATGGTACCTATTTCATAGGACTAATATGCTAATTAAATGTTATTATATGTGGATACTTAGAAAAATATAGTGTATAACCTGTGCTTGTTACACACTCTAGAACTATTAGCTTTATTATCAGTATCATCACTATTTTTATTCTTTAGTTTAAACTATTTTACAAATGAGCCAGGAGTGTGACTTGCCAAAGGTCAAACATCTAGATTAGGTAACTAGGTTTCTATTGAAGAAAAATAGGAGAAGGAGGAGAAACTAGCCTCACTGGGGCTTAGATTCAAACTTTTTCTTTTTTTGATGCCAAACATCAAAACTATACTTCATTTTCTTTATCGGTTCTTGTCCCATTTTTGCCTTTAAAAGGACAAAACACATACACACATGCTCTCCTAGGGTTCTGAGCAAACCTTGATCTTTAGATTTTTCAAAACATCTAAACCACCTAGAAAAAGCAATATATCAAAATCTGAAAATAAAAGGTCAGAAAGCAGTTTCCACCAAGAAAGAATGATGGCTCCAAGCAGAAAGTATATGGGCAATACAGATCTTGAGATCTAAATAGCAGTCAAAGAGGCAACTCCAATTTCATCAAATCATAGCTGATTCTTCTGCTTAAATGTCATCAAATAAGTAAAACATGGTAATTAAAAACAAACTTTTGTGGGTTTAGATCTTAGCCTTATCATTTATTACTTTAGGGAAATCAGGCAAATCGATTAAATTTTCTGAGCTTCTTACTTCTCATCTGTAAAATAAGGATAACAAGAGTACCACTCTCATAGATGTATTGTGAGAACTGAATAAACCAGTCCATGTAACGATTGTAGCAAATGTCTAGCATATGACAATTTCCCAGTGTTTAACGTTATTACCACACACCAACATGGAATCATCATACATTTTAGATATTATTATTTATAGAAAAACAGCTTTAAAAAATAGGTAATATTTCTTTCATTCAAATTGTTCAGCTTCAAAAATTTAAAGGAAATTTTGGTACATCCAGCTATATACATCTATCTGTGTCACTACATTCTTAGAAAAATTTCCCCGGGTAATTGGTTTTAAGGAATATTGCTGAGTTTGCATATAGCCATCCTGTACAGCACTTTTGAGAATAATTAAATACAGCTCAGAGACAGTTTCTTTTACCACAGATTTATATTAATACATTAATTAACATAAAATATCATTAATTTAGTGGTTGCCAAATGACACTGAGAACCCTCAATTTTATATACAGCCAAGTTTCTCATCTCCTGGGACTCTCTCTTTTCCTTATCAATGACTAAATATAGAGCAAGCCTTTTCTGCCCTTCTGGAATCAATCTTTTACTTCAAAGTAGCCCAGTAGCCTCACCTGGCCACTGAAAAATCCAAGATTCAGGTGGATACATTTTTGTCAATTTCTTTCAGAAAAGAAATGATTTTTTTCCTCATGTTTTGGCCATGTTTTCCTGTTTATTCCTCAGTGTCATGGTCCCTGTCTCTTTACTGCCATAATATCACCTGAAGAGCTTTTCTCCAATCAGGAGTCAGAGTCCTTTCCGTGTGACATCTCCACCAGAACTTGCTTGTGTTGACCTTAGAAATAAAACTGTCAATTATTTTACCAGCAAAATGTGTTATTTGGGAATAGCAGAGAATAGCAGTTTGGGACAGACAAGCTGTAGGGAATCATAGGCAAGTCCGAAGAGACATAGGGAAGGTCAGCTTTTATCAGGCTTTAGGAAACTGGGGAGGGTTGTTTTGAATGAAAGTTCATTGGAGAAGAACAGGTTTGAGGTTGTGGCAGTTTCTTATTGGCCACAAGTGATGGTTAGCGCATTTTTGCTGGGGCAGAGAGCTGTCTTCCTTTCTTTTCTTCAAAGCAGAAGATGAAATTTCCATGTGAAAAATGTCCTCCCTCTTACCAGAAGAAAAGTAATGTTTTTTATTATCATGGATAAGAAGCTGAGACCCAGAGAGAATTTTTACAGGGAATTCTATGCAAAGAGACCGTGTTAACATAATTCATATTTTACTTCTTCCTGCTGGTTATATAGGCTGCAACTGGTGGTACTTGTGTGAGACCTCTTCCTTCAGGCCTTCCTGACTCCATTCAAATAAGGCTTCCCTTCATTTATTTTCATGCTTGTGGGTTTTCACTTTTCTCCAATGTATGTAATTTTCTGGATACCCATGTTCCCTAGAGCTGTTTGAGGTTTAACCTTTGAAATTCTACTCCCCTAATCAATGGATAATCTCTTATAAATAGAAATGAAAGTTGTGGTTAAAAGTGTTAGAAGGCTGTGTGTGGTAACGGAGTAACACTGGCTCTGAAATTAAGAGATCAGAGTTTAACTCTGCATCCATCACTTACTTTCTCTGTCATCTTTGGCAAGTCATTTATTCTCACTGAGGTTCAGTTTCTTCAAAGTTAAATATATTAATATCAACTCAAAATATTGTTCTAGGCAAAGATTCTCAAAGCATGGTTTGAGGACTTCAGCAGATCTCAGAAACACTTTCACAGGGTCTATGAGGTAAAACTATTTTCATAACAATGCTAAGACATTATTTGTCCTTTTCACTGCCATTTTCTCAAGATGTGCAGTGCACTTCTCCAGTGGCCATGTGACATGTGATATCACAACAGACTGAATGCAGAAGTAGATATGAGAAACAGCTATCTTCAGTTTAGCCAGGAATTAAAGATGTTTGTAAAAACGTAAACCAATGTTATTGTTATTACTGTTTTTTAAAAATACGGTCATTTTCATTACATTATGTAATGTTAACCTATAATAAGTTTATTTTAAACAAATTAATAAATATTTCAAACATTTCTCAGTTTTAATGTTTAAAGTGGCAAATTTTGATAGATATAATCCCCAGAAACAGAAGTTGTTTGGATACTCAGTATTTATTGAGGGTAAAGGGGTTCTGAACCCTCATTTGAAGGATATGTGAACTGTTGTTCTGAAGACTAAAGGAACTATTGTCTCCAAGAATAATGCCTACACAGAATAGGCATCCAATAAATGTCTTCTAAAAATGACATTGGCTCTGATGGTTCAAGAAAAGTGATTTTACTGTACTATATTTCCTGTCCTTATAATTTGTTAAGAGATACAATGCAAACATTAAAAAAGAAAGAACTAAACTATCATTTCTATGTTGAGTAGAGATTGGCCTGTATATTATAACATTTGATCAAATAAAAAGTTCATACACTGTGGGTTTTGTTATTTCCTAGGAATGGTAAGACATAACAAGATGGAAATTCCTTTTAGGATAGAGTCACATCTTTATACAGCAATGAGGGATACTCAGATTTTTCAACAAATGAGAAATGTTATGAAGTATTGAGTATCCAGTTACATAATATTCATTTTATATGATTATTTAGTATTCAGTTTATTCATTTGGCCATTCATTTATCCCTTTCTGTCAACATATATGCACTGATGACCTACCATTTGTCAGGCACTATGATAATTTCTGACATGCAGTGAGGCACAAAACCTTCCTGCCCTCATCAACAGTACGGTTAGGCTGAAAATAACAGTAACAACAAAAACAACAAAAGAAAATGAATATAAGCAAGGGTAGGCTATAGATTCTCTGACTTGCTGCTAAACTTAAAAATAGGAGACACTTTTTTTTCCAATTGCACCTCTGGAAACCATTAATATCGTGAAGACAAATAATAGTTTCTGTAATAGGAGTAGGAAAAATGGGATTAGGTGAGGAAGAGCAGGATGAGCAGGTCAGCAAATAATCTGTTTTTGAAAAGCATGAATATGTGAAATGAAATTATGACTGCAAAGATCTTGTGTTTGCAATAATTATCCAGGTGTGGCCCTGCTGTTAGTGTTTGGGAGAATTTTCTATGGAAGAGAAATGGAAAGTTTGCAGAAGATTCTATTTTAAATAGAACAACTACTCTATGTAGGGAAAAGTGTAAATAGAGGAAAGTGTAAATAACAGCTGGCTGTAGTTATATGTCTCAAAAATCCAAATAGTGTTCTGCTTTTGAATATAGGTTAAAGTAGATCTGATACGCCAGTGCTTTTTTTAGGATCTGGAGTCCTAGAATTCTGTAGCAACAGAATGGTGTGATTTTGTGCTCTGCAGATTGTAGGCACTCTTGGTTTATTGATTTGAAAAAACTACCATAAATTACTGGAAAATGTTATTTCAGAAGCTTTTTATAGATTCAGCCTATTCCTATTCCTATATCAGTTTTTAAAAGTCTATCCCTATTCCTATAGGAGAAGTAAATTTGTCAGCATGTCTGTACCATAGTTGGTGATATTATCACACTTCTTTCAATACAGAATGATAGAACCACTTGAAGAGCACTTGAAAATATTGTGAACATTCTCTTTCCACTTGAAATGAACAGTATTCCTGAAATAACAAGCTCTAATCTATAAGAGAACGTGAACCAACATATAGACCAGTTATTATTCAGAAGGAATATGCAGCCTCTCTGTCTTATATTTTTCAGGCATATTTATGTTTTGTAGTTTCTATTATTCCTATAAAATATGTAATTCTTCATGATCACTATGTTTTGCTTGCCAGTGTTTAGTAAGCAAGGATTTAAGGATCTTAAATTACTTTAGGGAACATCTTTAATTTTGATAATTTGCTAATTTAGGAAAGAACAATTACCTGTGGAGTTTGGAAACAGTGCTCTTTTTTGAAGATTGTAACTCCCCTATTATTTCGAAAAACCAAGTCAATCATTCTAGAGTAAAAGATTCTCAGAATTGGAAGGAAATTCAAAATCCCTCTAGCTTGAGAATTCACATTTTGCTTGATACCATCTGTTGTTGAACACTTGGTGACAGTGAAGTCACTAATCTCTAAGACCCCCAATTCGATCTCAAGATGTCTCTGGTTGTCATAACTTACAAACTCAGCTGTTGGCATGTTCTCTCTAACTACAGTGAGGAGTTGTGCCTTTTCTTTGCCTTCTTATAATGCTCTTTCATCAGTTCCCCAATCCAGAACATTCTTGTTCTTTTTAGATATTCAAATAATGAAAAATAAAATTTTCTCTTTGACATTTTATGTTGTTGTTTTGTTGGCAAATCAAACATTTAGTGTTCAGCTTTCTTGATAGTTACTATTTTTTATAAATCCATGTTAGTCCTTTGTTGTAGTACTCGATCACATGTATGTATTTTCAGAATTTGTAATTTTTTTTTTTAAATCAATAACCCCTGGAAATCTCTCTTCATAGCCCTACTTTGTATTTTTAAAAGTTACCTCTCCTGTTTCTCTTCCTTGGGTTAAAAAGTGAATTTGTATTTAGAATGGTAGGGTTTTTTGCTTCTAGTTTCATCTAATAGAAACATATAATAATAGGAGCTTTTGAAAGCAATGTGTCTCCCTAACAGTTGAAACTCCTGTTTGTATCTATTTATGTCTGCTCCTTCTGCCCCCTCGTATAAAGGAACTTGCTTCTGTATTCTAACAGATTTATTAGTTTAAATAATAATTTCCAATGAAACCATTTTTCCCACTTGTAGGCAAATAAAAATTATGTAGCATATATTTCATAATTATGGCTTAATTTACCTGAGATTCTCCACCACACAAACTTATTTTCCTGCTGTTTGAGAGCCACTGGAATTTTATCTCATGCCTGGTTACTCAGAAATGCTGCATTGGAGTGTACAACATAACCTTTGCTAATTCACTTTTAATGTAATTAGATTCTACCAGGGAATCGTGGTAAAAATACTAAGTAAGTAAGGGAATTTTTTTTAGGTTAAATATATACTATATTATTTTCATGGTACAACTGAGTTTTCTGTTGTCATTTTAAAAATCAACTACTGTTTTCCAGGTGATGAAAAATGTCAATAGAATCATAATTGACCTTATTCTTGAGTTATGGACTTGAGTTATCCACTGAAGTTATCCATTCAGGCCTCTGGGCTTCAGTGACTATCTTCCAATTCTAAGATAACTAAGCCAAAATACTGAGAGTGACAGGGAGAATGAAATAACCTGCATTCTTGATGACATCATTGTCCCATTAACCATCCCTAGAGCTGCTTTACTGTAGTGCTTATTGTTTTATGAAATAAAAAAATCACCTTATTGTTGTAAGATGTTTGATTCAGGCCTTTGGATATAGTGAAACATCCAACTTTTTTATCCTATGGATAAAATCCTAATTTCTCTAACCCTACCAATCACTCATGATTGGAGCATCCATTTGTCTAAATATTTTCCTCTTAAAATTCTTCCTTTTTAAACTTTAATCATTTCACTTTTCTTTTCCTACTGCAAGGGGAGAAGATGAAATGTAGTATAAATTAAAAGGATGATAAATTGAAAGGAGGGATTTTGGATGATTGTAATACTCTACTTCAATTATATTTGACAGTGTTGACTCTGAGGAACATTAGAGAAATCAAGAACTAGGAAGTAATGAATTTTTATTATTTTTCATATCCCTGGCCAATATGCTAAATAAATATCATACTAAATACATATTATCTTCTAGAAGTGGCTATATAATTTCCCAGAACTTTAAGTAAAAAATACACATTAAAAAAAGTATTTGAACACCTTTACAGCTCACAAAAAGTAATGCAAAAAAAATTTGCTCTTTAAGTTTTTCTGAAAACTAAGCTTAGTCTCTATCTTGGGCCCCATTCCACTTATTGGCAGAAAGCTTTCTAATTTCTTGCAAGAAAATTCACGTCCAAGGAAATTCATTGATAAAACAGTGTATTTTAGAGGTAAGATTAGTCAATTCAGACTTTTTCCCCTTCACCTTTTTTTTCTGTTGTAGAGGCAGTTTTCCTGTTGCTTTCATGGTGTTGTGATACTTCATAAAGGAATATATATATCCACACTTATTCCATGGTGGCATCTTGTAAGAATTAAAATTACCCCACTATGGACTTTAGTCATTGACATTTCTTCACACTGGTCCTTGTCAGTAAATCCATCTTACACTCTTGGTGGTGCTCAGCTATGTTTCCTAACATGATTTCCCAGTCCATTTGGGAGTCTCTGGCTTGCCATCAGTGCCTCCTATTGTCTTCTGATGGTACAGGGGATGGTTTACTGCAGTTTTCCTTCATGCAGAGTATTTGAGGATGTCAAGGAGACCTATCTGTTTCTAACATCTCATACAGTGGTCTTATTCCAGAGCAGAACTCAAGATAGATAGGTGAGGCTCTCTCCTCTCCTTTTTGAGATCTAAAATGATGTTTTAAGAAAGAAAGAGAAATATGCTAATAAATATATATATTTAGAAAACTTGAAAGCAAAGTAAATATGGTGTAGGAGGTAAGCTGAATATCCTTATTTATCACGGACATATTAGATTAGAGCTAAGTAGAAATTTTCAATATATTAACTTTGCTGCTATCAGAAGCTTTTCCTCAAAATGTGTGTTTCCTAAGAATTAGAACTGCCAACAGTAGTTTAAGTAAAGATTTCTTGTTCTTCTCTCCCTACTGCCACATCCCAATACTCATCAGTTCCTTTTCCCGACACCCGCACACAAGTAAATCTTTAAGACGCTTTCCATTACTACCAGATTTCCATGACTAAGCCCAGCTTACAAAGAAAGCAGAATCTGACTCTGTCATGATTGTTCTCACTTGGACATCTAGGAGAGATTCAGATTTCAAGTTTTCTCCCATAGTAAATAGATCAAAGAAGTACACAGTCCCCTATTTTGTATTTCTTAGTAAGTAAAATATAATGCTCATGACTTTGTTTCTAACATACTTTTAAATTAAAGAAATTAGAATATTAGAAGTTCTCTAAGTTTCACTTCTAACCTAAATAAGGAATTCATTTTTAAAATATTCCTAACAGATTATTAATCATGGTTCTCAGATACCTCTGGTCAAATTCCCTTTTATAGTCATATAGTCTCTTAAAACTTATAATTTTTTTTAATCTCAGGGAAAATATTAAAGAAAAACATGACTGCTAATTCCAGTTACCCAGAAAATAACAGCATCGTGTGTGTGTACTTTTCTCAGAAAGCTATACTTCCTATTATTATAATAAATGAAACTTTGCAAATATTACATATTCCTGGAAAAAAATGTTTAAAAATTGTGCTAGCTAGATCTCTCTTTTTGCTTTTAGCTTTGAAAAACATCATCACTGCCAATCATTTCTTCACCAGGGGAGAAAATTTGAAAGAACAAAACAGCTCTCTCCTCTTTGAAGCAGATGTTTGATTTGAGGCAAAACCTGAATCTACCTGGTCATCTGCAGTTGATACTGGTGTGATAATATTTGAATTTTGTATAATAGTAGTTTGAGTATAGCATTTCCTATATAGAGAGTATTTCCTATATATATATAGGAAATACAATAGTATTTCTTCTTAGCCTCTCCATGTACCCAGATTTCTACCTCATTATTTATCATAAAAAAACAAAATCAGGCCTAGGTTACTGAAGCTATTCTTGATTTTGTCAAGTACCTAGTATGCTCAACTTCTGAGAACATTTTATTGCTGGAGCTCAAAATATTTAGTCCTTGTACCATCTGATATCTATCTCCCTATGATACAAACCTGCTTGGGTTTGCCCATATGGAGCAACAGAAGAAACATACACACATTGGTTTTCTACAAAAGTTTTTTTCTGGAAGACTATCTCCTGGCTATCCTCCTGGTTTTTTCCTTTGCTAGGTTACCATTCCTTTTCTCTTCAATCAGATCTCTCTGAAATATTTGCAGGCCGCCCAGTATGTTGTTGACACCCCAGGAAATAACTCTAAATGTAGATTAATATATAGGCATCGAGTTAGATCTGTCTTTTAAATGCCTTTCAAAATATGAAAGTTTTTATATTTGATATCAGAAAGCCTCTCATTTTTTTTCTATCTATATCAAAAGAAAAAATTCACCTGAATGTCTTCGCACCTGTATGAGTAATCGATTGCCACAATAATGCTAAGTAACAAGCCAGCGCTAAACCTTATCAGCATAGAACAATAAGCATTGATTGCTTGCACATTTGGAGTCAGCTGTGGAATGGTGAGATGCTTCTGCTGATCAAGGCTGGGCTTGAGTAAAATTCTAGAGGTTGGCTGTCTATTGGCTGATCTAAGTTTGCCTCTGGATGGGATGACTAGAATGGTCAGCTTCACTTCCTAATTTATTTTCTTTTGAGATAAGCCAAGACTTGTTTTGGCTATTTCTAGCATATTCACAAAAAATGTGGCAAACACACAAGAGCATGAGAAGGCAAGTGCAAACGTGGAAGCATTTTGCAAGCCTCTGCATGTATGTTTACTTACATCCCACTGTCTAAAGAAGTTCTCATAGTGAGGCCTAGAATCAGAATGGCAGGGCACTACAAAGTGACATAGCAATGGGAAAGGATGCAGACAAGGGTGAAAATTTGGGACCAGTTTTGCAGTATGTGTATAAAAGCTTAAGTCAGAAAGCATTAAAAGAGAATCTGTGAACTCTATAACAGAAGTTCTGGAGATTTTAAAAGAATAGATAACGGTTTCTATAACAAATGAGCTCATGTTCATTGTTTATAGTGATTTTAAAATTCAAAAACTGGTTATTGACTATTTGCATAAGCCACTGATGTTTTACAGTCAGTTAATAGTTGACTTGCATTTAAGCTTGACTGTAATTTTGCAATAAGATGTTATGAGGAAAAAAGGAGAATTCAAAACGACCAGGTGATCAGTTAAAGCCAGAGAAGAAAAATCAAACACAGGCATAAAAAATTTTTTGCTAAATAGAGTTAATGACCTTGATGTTAGGTTAAATATCTTTAGAGTGGTTCAGAATCTGTTCCTAGTTTTTTAGCTTTTTAGGCTACCATTGCAAGAATCTTCTCGAGATAAATCTAGAAACATGACTCCCTTCTTTCCTCTCTTCTCCTTTCCTCCCCCACCCTCTATTTCTTTCTCTCTACTTGTGGATCAGGGAGGAAGTGTCCATCATCATTATGCAAAGGAGTTGGGCAAGCTGACCTCTAAGCAAAAAGACAGGTTTTACTATAGGGTTCCTGAAATCTCAGGGATAGTTGTCATCAGTCAGGTCTCCAGAAATTGAAGTAAGCATCTAGGTTTCAATGCTAGTCCCTGCACAGCCTTGCATGCACTGAGGACAAACCTCAAAATATGGGAAATATAAAATTTTGCTCTGAACGCAATATGTGAAAGAGAATGGATCTAAGAAAAGTGACGATGGGTGTCAAGGAGTCAAATATGGATTATAAATAAAAATCCATGGAAATAATGTCTTCGAATGGTGATTTTTTTAATATGGCATTTTTATTTAGTTGCAGCTGTAACTTCATCTTGTAGATAAATTGAAAATGTCCTGCTATTGATATTTACCTATACTATAGGGCAGAGAAGAGTTTTTAAGATCCTATTTCAAGCCCTTTAAAAGGCTATATTCTTGGGCATCATCAGAAAATCTACAAACAGTAAATGCTGGAGAGGGTGTGGAGAAAAAGGAACGCTCTTGCACTGCTGGTGGGAATGTAAATTGATACAGCCACTGTGGAAAACAGAATGGAGGTTCCTTGCAAAACTAAAAATAGAACTACCATATGACCCAGCAATCCCGCTACTGGGCATATACCCAGAGAACACCATAATTCAAAAAGACACATGCACTCCAATGTTCATTGCAGCACTATTTACAATAGCCAGGACATGGAAGCAACCTAAATGTCCATCAACAGAGGAATGGATAAAGAAGATGTGGTACATACATACAATGGAATATTACTCAGCTGTAAAAAGCAATGAAACTGGGACATTTCTAGAGACATGGATGGACGTAGAGACTGTCATACAGAGTGAAGTGAGTCAGAAAGAGAAAAACAAATATTGTATATTAACACATATATGTGGACTATAGAAAAATGGTACAACTCAACCGGTTTGCAAGGCAGAAATAGAGACACAGATGTAGAGAACAAACATATGGACACTGAAGGGGAAAGTGGGGAGGGTTGGGGGGGGGGAACGAATTGGGAGACTGGGATACCAAATTGTACACTCTAAACATATGCAGTTTATTGTAAAAAATAAACAAATAAAAAGTTAAAAAAAAAGCTATATTCTTAATATGTTTTAAATATGAAAATTAATTAAAAGCCATATTTCTAACAAATATTAACAATAATAATAGCCACTAAAGCAGCTCCAAATTTACAATGAACAATTTGCAGCTAAATATTTTTTTTAGCTAAATATTTGCAGTCAACTTTTTTGAGGTATAATTTAGATAAAATAATGTGCTCAAGTTTTAGGTATATAGACTGAGAAATTTTGGTAAACATAGACACTTATGTAGCTCTCACCCAAATCAGTATATGGAATATTGACATCACCCCAGAAAGTTTCTTCATGCATACTTAGTTAATTATCCACCCCAAGAAACCACTCATTTCTAACACTATAGCTTAGAAACTTCATATATGTATGTGCACTTTTGTGTTTTGCTTCTTTTCAATTATAGACTATTTTTGATGTTAATCTAGCTTTTTTCTTATGTCAATAGTTTAATTGTATCATGAAGTACTATTACCGTGCATGAATGTATCCCTACTTGTTAGCACAGGTGTTGATGAGTAAATGAATTTTTTCCAATTTTTTCTATTATGAATAAAGCTGCTATTAACACTTTTGTACAACTCTTCCATGGACATATTTCCCTTGGCTAAATAAATAATAGTGAGTTGTAACTCATATCTGAGTTATAAAAAAATGCGAAATAATTTTCCAAATTGGTTATGTCATTTTATGCCTCCAGCAGGAAAATGTGTGTGTTCCAGTTACTCCATATTCTTCCTAAACCCTGGCATTCTTAATTGAAAAAATGACTGGGTATAAAGTGGTATATCACTGTGATTTTAATTTGATTTCTTCTGATGACTAATAAAGGAGATATTTATATATTCTCCGTGCAACTACTTTGTCAAACATATCCATTGTATTTTCCCCCAGGCTGCTGTTTCCTCTTCATTTTCTTAATGGTGTCTTTTGAAGAATAGATATATTTTTTTTAAAAGAGTTTAATTTGTCAATTTTTAAATTTAATAATTTTATTCTCTGAGTTCTGAGAAAACTGCTTATCACAAGATTGCAAATATTACTTCTGTTTTTCTGGGAGTTTTATAGTTTTTTATCATTTATGGCTAATCTATAATATCTTTTGAGATAATTTTTGTGTTTTTGTGTTTGGTGTGTGAAGTAATGGTTGAAGTTCAGTTGTTTTGTGTGTGTGTATGTGTGTGTGTGTGTGTTATATGGATATCTACTTATTCTAGCATCATTTGTTGAAAACACAGTATTACCTGATTAAATTACCTTGGCACTTTTGTCAAAAATCAATTGACCATATATATGTGGGTCTACAGGATAATCTATTTTGTTTCAGTATTTATGTGTCTTTCCTTATGCAAATAATAAAGAGTCTTTACTCAGGTAGTTTTAAAAAATCTTTTAAAAGGGTAGCATAAGCCCTGTTAGCATGTTTATTTATTTTCTGAAAGTTTTGGCTATCTTAGTCCCTTTGAGTTTTTACATAACTTTTAAATAAGTTTTTCAGTATCTGCGTAAAATATTGCTGGGACTTTCATTTCCAGAGAAGTACAGAGAATAATAGAACAGTTTTATTCTCCCACATGAAACAGCCGAAAAAATGAGCAAAATATGTGAAAGAGCAGTTTGAAAGACACTGGCTATTGGAGTATGAAGAATAGTGATTCTGAAGAGAGGAAAATAATTTGGGCAGCCCTAAGATTGCCCCATGGTACAGCCTTGAAAAGTTTTCCAGGCAAAGAGATAGGGAGGGGAACACAGGTGGAAGTCAATAGACTCCCTGAGTTGAGGATATGGAGCTGAGAGTTTGAAGAACAAGGTGACTAGAGTTCACAGGCCAGACTATTAGAGAGGAGAGTGCTATACTGAGAAAGAATTCTGGAAATCTGCAGATGGTCTCATTTGAGTACTCAGCTCAGGATTGATTAGCACATCTGTGTGAGAAAACTAACTGAGTTAGGGGAATGAACTACCTGAATGCATTAGAGGTAACAGTGCTCAGCACTCTCCTAGGACTGAGAATGGTGCCTCTTCACACTAACCAGACTGAAAAACTCCAAGCTTCATGAGGATTTGGATAGAGCATACAAAATTGTCTTCCCCAGTGGTGAGAAATTATTAGCTCTGGACTGAAGATTGTTTCACTCCCACCTAATAAAGCTAAAAGCAAGACACATAGTAAACAAACTGTTTCTATATAACTCGCGTCCCAGAATAACATTAAATAATATTTTAAAAAAAACTATGCAGTACATAGTAGGATAAAATTCACAATGTCTAACATCTGATCACAATTGACAAGGCACATAAGGAAGCAGGAAAAATGTTCTCCATAATGGAGAGAAAAGGCAATTAAAACACACCTAGAACTGATGCCTATTTTAGAATTAGCAGGAAAGGACATTAAAACCACTATTATGACTACATTCCAAATATTCAAAAAGACATGTTGAGCTAAATAAGGTATACAGGAAGATCAAATTAAAATTTCAGAGATAAAAAATCTTTAAGTGTATGATTAAAAAATACATTGCTTGGAATTAAAGTCAGATTAGACATCGAAGAAGAAAATATTATTTAACTTGAAGTCACAGCAGTAGAGATCTACAATAAAACTCAGGGGGAGAAAATATTAAACAATATGAAGGATCAGTGAGCAGTGGATGAAACTTAAGTGGCTTAATCTATATTTAAATGGATTATCTGAAAGAAAAAAGAGAGAGAGTGGGAGGGACAGAAAAAAATATTTGAAGAAACAGTGACTGAACATTTCCAAATTTGATGAAACATGAAAAAACTTACACCAAGTCATGTTAATTAAATTGCTTAACACCGGTGATTAAAAAAAAAAAAAAAGGAGTCTTAAAAACAGCCGGAGTAAAAGGTATATTATGAACTAAATAACAAAGACAAGAATGCCAACTGATTTCAGACAAAAATTGCAAGAGGAAAGACCAAAGATTAATGTTTAAACTATTAAGAAATACTGTCTACAAAGAATCTTATACCAAGCACAAATGTCTTTTATAAAAGATGGTAAAATATTCCTTTGGACATATAAAATACTGGGTTGGCCAAAAAGTTTGTTTGGGTTTGTCCATAAGCTATGAAAAACCCAAACAAACCTTTTGACCAACGCAATATTTAATGAAGTTCTTCAGGAAAAAGGAAAATGATGGCATGCCAAAGTATAGATGTATACAAAGACTGGAGATTATCAGATAGTGTAATTTTATGGATGGATAACATACTTTTTTTCTTTTCATTTAAATCTCATTAAAAGATAATTGGAAGTTCAAAAAATAATAATAATGGAAACAGGATTTACAACATATGTAAAAGTAAAATATATGAAAATAGGACACAAAGTGGAAATGGAGAAACTATATAATGGAGAAATAGTATAAAGTATACTATTTTAATGTTCTTGTACATGAAGTGGTGTGATATCACTTGAAGATGGATTGTGATACATAAAACATGTATAGTATTCACTCTAAGTATATTAAAATGACACACATACACAGTTTTAGTAAGCCAACATTAGAGATAAATAAAAACAGCAGCAAAAAATACAATTAATACAAGACAAACTATAAAAAAAGGAAAAATGGATGGGACAGTAAAAATAGGACAAATAGAAAACATAGCAAGATATTAGATATATACCTAGCCATATCAATAGTCAAGCTAAATGTAAATGGTCTAAATATAAAAATCAAAATGTAGAGTTTGTCAGAATGGATAAACAAGTACTCTGCAACTATATGCAGCCTACAAAAATATGAACTTCAAATACAAATATACAACTAGGTTAATAATAAAAAGAAAGTCTAGCATGTTAAAATAATTAAAATATATTTTTGGTGGCTATACTACTATATATCCATGTGCCTCTAATAATATAAAGTCTTTGAGTATGTTGATAAGAGGAAGAGTATATTGAATGTCAAAAATTAGTATATATAGATAGGATTAAGATGGCGGAGTAGGAGGACATGCGCTCACTCCCTCTTGCAAGAGCACCGGAATTACAACCAACTGCTGAACAATCATTGACAGAAAGATACTGGAACTCACCAAAAAAAAGACACCCCACATCCAGAGGCAAAGGAGAAGCTGCAATGAGATGGTGGGAGGGGCGCAATCACGTTAAAATCAAATCCCACAAATGCTGGGTGGGTGATTCACAAACTGGAGAACAGTTATACCACAGAAGTCCACCCACTAAAGTGAGGGTTCTGAGCCCCACATCAGGCTTCCCAACCTGGGAGTCCAGCAATGGGAAGAGGAATCCCCAGAGAATCAGACCCTGAAAGCAAACGGGATTTGATTGCAGGACTTCTACAGGACTGGTGGAAACAGAGACTCCACTCTTGGAGGGCACACAAAAATATGTGCTCACCAGGACCCAGGGGGAAGGAGCAGTGACCCCATAGGAGACTGAACCAGACACATCTGCTGGTGTTGGAGGGTTGCCTGCAGAGGTGGGGGGGCAGCTGTGGCTCACCAAGGAGTCAGGGGCACTGGCAGCAGGGGTTTTGGGAAGTGCTTATTGGTGTGAGCCCTCCCAGAGTCCACCATTAGCCCCACCAAAGAGCCTGTGGGCTCCAGTGCTAGGTGGCCTCAGGCCAAACAACCAACAAGGTGGGAACACAGCCCTACCCATTAGCAGACAAGCAGATTAAACTTTTACTGAGCTCCGCCCACCAAATCGGATTAAAGATTTACTGAGCTCCGCCCACCCAGCCCTACCCACCATCAGTCCCTCCCATCAGGAAGCACCCACGAGCCTCCTAGATAGCTTCCTCCACAAGAGGGCACACAGCAGTATCAAGCAGTATCAGCAGTATTTTGTCTTGCAAAACTGAAAACCACAGCCACAGAAAGATAGAGAAAATGAAAAAGCAGAGGACTTTGTACCAGATGAAGGGACAGGATAAAGCCCCAGAAAAACAACTAAATGAAGAGGAGATAGGCACCCTTACAGAAAAAGAATTCAGAATAATGACAGTGAAGATGATCCAGGACTTTGAAAAAAGACTGGATGCAAAGATCGAAAAGTTTACCAAAGACCTCAAAGAATTAAAGAGCAAACAAACTGAGATATGCAACACAATAACTGAAATGAAAAATACACTAGAAGAACCAATAGCAGATTAACGGAGGCAGAAGGGTGAATAAGTGACCTGGAAGACAGAATGGTGATCATCACGGATGTGGAAGAATAAAGAGAAAAGAATGAAAAAAACTGAAGACAGCCTAAGATACCTTTGGGACAATGTTAAACACACCAACATTTGTATTATAGGGGTCCCAGAAGGAGATGAGAGAGTGAAAGGACCTGAGAAAATACTGGAAGAGATTATAGTTGAAAACTTCCCTAACATGGGAAAGGAAATAGCTACTCAAGTCCAGGAAGCGCAGAGAGTCCCAGGCAGGATAAACCCAAGGAGAAACATGCCAAGACATACAGTAGTCAAGCTGACAAAAATTAAAGACAGAGAAATGTTATTAAAAGCAACAAGGGAAAAATGACAAATAACATACAAGGGAACTCCCATAAGGTTAACAGCTGATTTCTCAGCAGAAACTCTGCAAGCCAGAAGGGAGTGGCATGATATATTTCAAGTGATGAAAGGGAAGAACCTACAACCAGGAATACTCTACCCAGCAAGGATCTCATTCAGATTCGATGGAGAAATCAAAAGCTTTACAGACAAGCAACAGCTAAGAGAATTCAGCACCACCAAACCAGCCCTACAACAAATGCTAAAGGAACTTCTCTAAGCGGGAAACATAAGAGAAGAAAAGGACCTACAAAAACAACAACAAAACAATTAAGAAAATTGTAATAGGAACATACATATCGATAATTACCTTGAATGTACATGGACTAAATGCACCAACCAGAAGACACAGACTGTCTGAAGGGATACAAAAACAAGACCCATATATATGCTGTCTCCAAGAGACCCACTTCAGACCTAGGGACACATACAGACGGAAAGTGAGGGGATGGAAAAAGATATTCCATGCAAATGAATATCAAAAGAAAGCTGGAGTGGCAATACTCATATCAGATAAAATAGACTTTAAAATAAAAAATGTTACAAGAGACAAGAAAGGACATTGCATAAAGATCGAGGGATCAATCCAAGAAGAGATAACAATTATAAATATATGTGAACCCAATATAGGAGCACCTCAATACATAAGGCAAATGCTAACAACTATGAAAAAGAAAATGCAAGGCAGAAATAGAGACACAGGTGTAGAGAGCAAACACATGGACACCAAGTGGGAAAAGCAGGGAGGGTTGGGGGGGAATGAATTGGGAGATTGGGATACCGAATTGTACACTCTAAATATATGCTGTTTATTGTCTGTTAACTGTATCTCAATAAAAGTTCTTAAAAAACAAACAAACAAACAAACAAAAATTAGTATATATAGGGTTAAAGGGAGCTAAGATAAAAAACAGATTACAGAAGGAATTTTTTTTACTTTTAAAGACATTGATACATGAATACATGACTACATGATACTTAATTTTATCTAAAATTTAGCAATGTAAAACAGTTCATTTGAAATTTAAATAACTGCCTTTGAAGAAAACTGAGTTTTCATATCTGTCCTCTTTAGATCCTTCAAAGAAAAGAAAGGTTGAAAATGTACACGTTTTACTCCCTTTGCTCATTAATTTTTAAAGTCTTATCTTTGAAATACCTGCCTTACAATGGTGTTTCACCTGATTGGTTATGGCAGACACATTACTGTCATGTCACTAAACATGATGCTTCAGAGAGTTGATTAATTTTGAATACTTGGTTAGAGATGAGAAAACATGGGTAGGTTGATTTTGGGCTGAAGAATCTATGTGGAATTAATAATGCAGTCTTCAATTTCAGGCAAAAATTGCCTATGTGCAACATTTATGAAAATCACAGAATCACTGGGGTGATTTGCCCAAAGGGCATATTGATAAAGTAGCTAAATTGTTTTAGGCATCAGAGACACAATAATTAGTGCTTCATTTATTTTCACCAAACTGGAAAAAATTTATTTGTAAACCAATATTTGGACAATATGGGAAACATTACTTAACATGTAAATAATAGGTATTTCATAATTTTACTTCTAACAATTTTTCTTTAAGAATAAAACAAAACATGTAATCACATTTTATAGCTTTCAATATTCTTTCTGAGTATATAGTTTTCCTATATAATCATTAATATCACCTTATAATCTTTATTCCATTTATGTCTTAAAATGTGGAGCTTTCCTTTGGATGCCTGTTAAAAATATGTCATGATAGAAGACTAGATTTATTAGCAGGGACTAGGAAGTTGGTTTGGATCATAATATTTAAAGCTCCGTATTGTTTGAAAAAGAAAAGGGTAAAAGAAAAAAGGAATGGAGATAAGAGAAGGAAGTGGAAGCATTAAATTTAAAGCGAACAGGAGATCCGGGGAGGGAAATGTGATTTGGTGTTTTAGTTTCTTTCCTATTCCAAGTTTTTTTGTCTTTTTGTTTTTAACTCACATCTACCCTTTGTTTTATCCTTCGTTCTTTAGACTTTGTAGACTAGGGTTCAGAGCTGGATATTCTCAATCATTATACTAGACTCAGAAATCCTGTGGCTACTACCCTAAAGTTTAAACCCACTCCTGTTGAGTTAACATCCCCTAAACCTCAGACAGAAATGTTTAGCTTCTTTCACTGGGACATTTGTCTTGGTTGACAATACATGACAATTCATAGAAAACTCATTCTTTGTGCTGCTATTCAACACAAAGATATTAGGTGTTTATTGAGAATAAGATAGTAACATAGTCTATAAAGTCTTAAGCCAATAAGGCCTAATACCAAATATTAACAATATTAATACATTCAATAATGTAAATATACCCTAATATATGTAATCTGATTTAAAATAGCTATCCTGGATAGCATGTTCTATCCAAAAAATTTACCAAGCTGAAACATGTTTACCATGTGTATCTTTTTATATTTGTTGTCAATGTTCTCTAGCTAAAGACTACCAGAAACACACCTACAGTTAAACAGGTTGGGATTATTACTCATTGAAGTTAGTGAGAATGCAACTCCAGGGCTAATCATGGGGCATTTCAGTCAGGGGATATTAAACAGGACTTACAGAATTTAGGCTTTGGGAAGGTGTTTGTAGGGGGCAGGACAATGGAGTAGGGTCTCACCCTGAATTGGGAGCATTCAGAAAGCAGGGAAAATTTTTATGATAGGATATCTCACTAAATCTTACCTGTGGATTGAGGAGACTAGAGCAAAGCTAAAGCCTTAGTTGATAAATAGGCAGCAGTCACTCATATTAGCCTGGAGTGGGGATGTTTGAAATTTTGTGGCTTGGACAATGCTTATGTTTTGTCTATATTCAGGGATAATAATAAAGTGGTCTTATTTCTGTCTTGGTTCATTGACATCACAGAGTGACCTTGTCTGATGTTAATGTTCTGTGAAACTTTTTTATATTCAATAAGGATCACCAAGACCTAGCTCTGATGTGAGGTCAGAGCCTGAATGTCAGGGGCTGATTTTCTTTCTCCATTTAAACATGGAGTCTGCTTCTTAGTGTCCTGGGACATAGTGTTACAATTTCTTTTTCTTCATAACAATGGCAAGGATATATTTTATTTTATACCTTGTCTCTTCTTTATCATGTCATAAAGTTCAGCTTCATGATAGGCACTCAATAAATAATAAGTGAATAAAAATGGAAGGAATAAATGGATAAGTATTGAAATAGACACATAAACCAGAGGTCAGACTCAAAATGAGTTGAGAAGGGAAAAGAATCAAACACTCATCTGAATACTTTGGTCCTAATGTTGTTATCTGAAAACTGGGTTTTCTTGGTGGTTGTCTAGCCAAAAGACACAACCAAGGTAAAAATCAGGAGAAGGAGGGATTTATTACTACTTACAGCAAGTAAGGAGAACACCAGGGATCTTTCCCAAAGCAGCATCCCTCTGAACAGCAAAATGGGGGAAGTTTTAAGCTAAGGGTACATGTATATTCATGGCAGGGCTCGAGCAGAGGAGAATTCAGCATAGAAGTGGGGCAAAGGTCGACAAAGTCCAAGCATTAGCTGAAATCATGAGGGTCAGGAAAGGTCACCACCATCATTCCTTAGGTTCCAACTGGTCTGGAGTTTGAGCATGTAGTTAACTTTCTCCATCTGGGTGGGGCCTAGTTCCTGCAGAACTCAAAGTTCTGTATCAGATTGCTATGTATATCCCTTGAGGAGGAACTAGGACTATTTTAGCCCTGTACTATTGCTTATTGGCTGCTTTTCCTTTGTTCCTCCATTCCCTCACTTCCCTTAAGATTAATTACTGAGACCTGTTCAAGGGCAAGGCTTAGAACACAAAATGGCTTAGGCCAAAAGGGCTTCTCTTATGTCAAGAAAGTCGTACCTGGTTCTCTTTCTTTGGGCCCCCCCTAACCTATCTGCTTACAAAATTGCAATATGACTTGGGAAAATTTTATTGAAAAGAGAATAATGATAATAACAACTAAAAATAATTAACATTGTTAAGCATTTGTTGTATTCTAGGCTGCATTATCTATCCAGTTCCCAAACAGCTTTTTAAATGAAGAATTATTTTAACCCTAAAACCGATATTTAGAGAGGTTCAGTCAATATTCCAAGGTCATGCAGATAGGAAGGAGTAAGCTTAGCATTCTAATTTAGGAGGTCCCTCCCTCAAATCCCTACTTATTTATCCTTGAACCATTACATTTGTCATTTGTTTTCCATGCTATAAATACATTGCTAATAGCCAGACAATTGCCGTATTCGATAGCCTCTTTTCAAATGCAGTGTTACTTTACTGCCCTAGGTTTCAAACCCTTACTGGATTCTCAACTCCCTCTTCTCTGAGTTACTCTCCTGGCTCTCCTTTTTCCTCTTTATTTCATTCATGACTTATTTTCTTAACATTTCAATGTCCTTGAATTCTACCCTCCATCCTAAGCCTTCCTTATTAGTCTCTCTCCCTGTATAATTTCACTCCCACAATTTCAGTTACTACCTGTCTTTCCAATTGTGTGTTATCAGGGCTGATGTTTCATCTGAGTTCCAGTTCTGCATTTTCAGGAGCCTGTTGCTCATTTGCGTGCATCTAATACAAGGATCCCCGCCCTCCCTCCATCCCCTCTCTCTTTGTCTCTGCCCCTTTACCACCACTACTAAATTTCTTTCATTTTCTGTTTCCCCATTTCACTTAAATTAATCTACAGAGTTGCCTAAACATACTTTTAGAGGCAAAAGCAATATCCATTCTTATTCCTTATATTCAGTCGGTCATCACAATCTATCATTTCTACTTTTCACACATTGTCATTCATTGTTGGATACTTTCAAGAGCCTCCTTACAGATATTCATCTCTTCAGTAAAATTAACCCTCTCCATTGTGTGTAAAACACATATCTAATAATTCAGGTTTGTTCCCACTTCAGTATAACTTTGGCAGGTTTTGTAAGATTTTGAACCATTTGATCCTAACCCAGCATTCCAAATTCATTTTCACCACCTTTTCCTGAAATTGTGAAATTTTACTATAGAAACAATCAAGCTCTTTCATTTTCTCTTTACCATTTCCACCATACAGATTCTTTTGTCTTAACGTGGCCTTTTGAAAAATTCTACTCATATTGAAAACCAACATTTACTTAATGCTTCTAATATTCTGAAATTATACTAAGTCCTTTACATGAATTTTCTCATTTAATCTTCAAAATTACTCTGAGGAAAGCACTTTTGTATTCCCAGGAGGAAATTAAGACCTAGTGTAAATAAATACCTTGCCCATGGATATACCACAATCAGGTAGTGACGCTGGTATTGGAACCCATTCTTTTTGTTACAAGCTGTGATTCCTTTCATAGTCCCCATCTGCCAGTACGCCCTTGACCACAGAATATACATTTAAGCTTACACTAAAGGATTTGAGTGCTTGGATTGTGGTCAAACTTAGATAACTGCTATGTCGAGTAATTAAATTGGGCCTCTTGATGGCGGCCACTGTATCTTATTCATATTCAAATCCAGTCTTAGCCCATGGTATATAGTAAGGCTTGTTGAATGAATACTAAGAGATGATCTATAATGAAAGAAAACACAATACTTTGGTTGCTAACATAGTTTTAATGTATTTATTTTCTAGTTTGAAAACAAAATGGTAAAATACTGGAGAAAAAACATTTTTTTCTGTAAGCTTTCTTATATAAATTATGAGTCCTCTGATTTCTTTCTTTAACATTCCATGCCCCTCACCAAATCCATCTGAGAATAAAATTTATGTAAAATGAAGAAGAGGAAATAGTAGTACCTTAAGAATTTTCAAGTCCATTATTATTACTCTTTTTCATTAGTGTTAAAATGTTCAATTTTCTCATTGTTTTGGAATTTTCTTAGTATAAGAATTTTCTTGACAAATAATGTTGTGAAATTTGTGAAAAAATTTATGCAAAAAATCCAAAGTTGCAGGGTAAAAAGTTGCTTTAAAACATCCATGAGTGGATAGACAGCCAATTATATTCCCGTAGATGAAAACTAACCAGTGTACATTATTATGAGGAGAGGATTATCTGTGACATAGAAATATCACTCTTTTCAGTAATGCATCTTAAAGCCTTAGACCTCAGACCCTAATCACCTTGAGAGTGGAAAAGCAATTTTTTAAGTTGACAGGAAAGAATCTTCTATCACAGGTTCAGGAGTAAATACAGAAGTTATATAGTATACAATGTTTATCTCTCTTTACTCACCTCAAAAACTTCATCCCTGCTTGGATGGTATTGGGTGGTTAAAAAAAAAGAAAAAAAGTCAAGGGACCAGGACTTTCACAAAACAATCTTACACAACTGTAAAGATTCTAAAACAGAGGTTCTAAAATCAGACTTCCACAAAATCACCTAGGAAAATATTAAAGTACATATTCTGGGACTTCTTCTTGTATCTGATGAAACACAATCATCAAAGAGGGCATCCAGGAATTGTATATAATTTTCTCCACCTCAGCATTTCAGGCTCTTATGCACAAATGCCATTTGAACCACTGCCCTACTGTAACTCATTTAGGACAGAACACAAATGAGAAACCAAAAGAACCATTATGCTAAAAATCAACTAGACTGTGCTTCTTAGTAAGGAGAATATTTTGATAAATTGAGAGAAATAAGTATTAAACCTACCAAATGCTTTTAAACTCTTGGCCACCAGGAAGACATATGTCCTCATTCTCTATCTATGCCTGGAACTGTCTGAATTTGTGCTAAACCTGTTTCATCATCTTCTGTCTGAGCTGGTTTAAGAAGCAGGCTAAGTAGTTATTTGTCTGGCTAGTCTAATGGTACTACAAAAAATTTATCAAAATTCTTCTTAGGACAGTTCTAGGTGTGTTTCAAAGTGCTATTCTGGTAAACTTTTTGCTTGTTTTGCTGGAGTGAGGAGGAGTGGAGCGATGGCACAGTTCACCTAAAAAGTAGAGGACAGATTTGCTTACACTTGCTTGATAACCATGCCTCTGATGAACTCCAAAACAGGCATCATCCATTATGCTTCTGACTGATAGTTTGATGTGCAAAAATCTCATTAATCAAAACTCTCTAAATTGGAATACAGGATAATTAAGATAAGCTCTATGGAAAATTACTATGCACTATCCAGAGTGTAAATATTTCAAAATATCTAAAGTATTTATTTTTTTACCAGCAGTTATTTATGAATCATGTGTGCTTGTTTTCTTTAATCACATTTATAGAGTGCCTATAAAATAATGTGTCTAAATTTGTTGGAGTAAAATTGTTCAAGAATGAAAATTTTCCAAGAATTTATAAGCACAACTAATTACTAAAATTAGTTGGATAAACTATTTGGAAATAATTCTTATCTATTCATTAGAGCATGCTATGTAAGAACATATTCTGAGAAGTGTTTCTGCAGTCCATATTTTGGCTAATGTTCATATTAGGAAGAAAAAAATATTAAATAAAATATAAAGAATCCCCCAAATTAGTCTTTGATCAGTTTGCTCTTTTTCATATCCAAAGATCAATTTTTAATATTCATAATTCCTAATATAAAATGTTTATTTTCATTTTTAATATAAGTATTTATATTATATTGTATGGTTATATTTTGAGATTTAATCTTTATTAGTTGCTGGAGTTGAGCAGATTCATGGGGGTAAGATGAGAAGTATGCCCAGCTCCATCTGTGTGTTGTTCCAGAGGTAATAGGAAGATTTGTGATTGTTATAATCTGGGCTTAAGATATTTCACTGCCCTCTCCTGTGGTATGGAGAACATCATCTTGATATTAGTTAACTTTCCTGTGATTCTATAAATCAGATTTTCTGTTATCCCAGGGTCCCAGGTACGTATCACTAGTAGGCAGGCATCTTTTTATTATCTGGTTAAGGTTAAATTATTCAAAATTTTATTGTTGATTATTCTTTCTTTGTGGTTGCTTGGGTAATTTCCAAAGAGAGAAATATTGAACAGAATAACATCCTTGCCAAATAATTTTTAAACATTATTTCATTAATAACTATTAGGGAGGTAAAAATATAGTTAATATTCTTCTTAAATAAACTTCTTCTGTGTGTAATGGGTGAACTATTGCCTCAGGAATACAGTCCTCAGGCCTGTACTGTTATGTAGCTGTCAGGATATTGAACACAGTGACACTTTGACGTTTAGACTCATTTAAAATATTGACTCTCTTATGAGACAAAGCAAATGACATAATTCTTTACAGTTATTTTTTGTTTGCTTATTTCACTCTTAATTAATCAGAGAGTCAAATCTGTGATCTTTCCTAACGTGACATTTTATATATGTAGAGAATTCTTTTTCCAGTATCATCACTGAAATTTTTAAATGGATTTAAAGTTAGTTCTATGGTTTGAGAGATGAAAGTGTGATATAATTCTCTGTGGTTACTGTTCATTCTGTGCTTCACTATTTTAACTAAATCCACTTTCACTGAGATACTTTTTTCTTTCCCATTATGGTTTATTTCAGGGTATTGAATATAGTTCCCTTTGCTATACAATGAGACCTTGTTGTTTATCCATTCTATATATAATAGTTTGCATCAATTAGTCCCAAACTCCCAATCTCCCGCTCCCCCTTGGCAACCACAAGTCTGTTCTCTATGTCTGTGAGTCTGTTTCTGTTTTATAGATAAGTTCATTTGAGTCATATTTTAGATTCCACTTGTAAGTGATATCATATGGTATTTGTCTTTCTGTTTCTGACTTACTTTGCTTAGTATTATAATCTCTAGGTCCATCCATGTTGCTGTAAATGGCATTATTTTATTCTTTTTAATGTCTGAGTAGCATTTCATTGTATATATGTACCACATCTTCTTTATCCATTCATCTGTCGATGGAAATTTAGGTTGTTTCCTTGTCCTGGCTGTTGTAAATAGTGCTGCTTTGAACACTGGGGTGAATGTATCTTTTTGAATTACAGTGTCATCCAGATATATGCCCAGGAGTAGGATTGCTGGATCATGTGGCAACTCTATTTTTAGTTTTTTGAGGAACCTCCATACTTTATTCCATAATGGCTGCACCAATTTACATTCCCACCAGTAGTGTAGGAGGGTTCCCTTTTCTTCACACTCTCTTAAGCATTTGTTATTTGTAGACCTTTTTAGTAATGGCCATTCTGACTGGTGTGAGATGGTACCTCATTACAGTTTCAATTTGCATTGCTCTGATTATTAGTGATGTTGAGCATCTTTTCGCATGCCTATTGGCCATCCGTATGTCTTCTTTGGAGAAATGTCTATTTAGGTCTTCAGCTCATTTTTTGATTGGTTTGTTTGTTTTTTTGTTGTTGAGTTGTATGAGCTGTTTTTATACTTTGGAAATTAAGCCCTCAATGGTCACCTCATTTGCAAATATTTTCTCCTGATCTATAGGTTGTCTTTTTATATTGTTTGTGGTTTCCTTTACTGTGCAAAAACTTATAGGTTTGATTAGGCCCCATTTGTTCATTTTGCCTTTATTTCCATTGCCTTGGGAGAAAACATTGGTGCAATTTATGTCAAAAAATGGTTTGGCTATGTTCTCTTCAAGAAGTGTTATGGTGTCATGCCTTATTTTAAGTCTTTAAGACATTTGAAGTTTATTTTTGTGTGTAGTGTGAGGGCATGTTCTAACTTCATTGATTTACATGCAGCTGTCCAACTTTCCCAGTACCACTTTTGCTGAAGAGACTTTTTTCCCATTTTATATTCTTGCCTCCTTTGTCAAAGAATGATTATCCATGGGTGTGTGGATTTGTTTCTGGGCTCTCTATTCTGTTCCATTGATCCATATGTCTGTTTTTGTGCCAATATCACACTGTTTTGGTTACTGTAACATTGCATTGTCTGAAGTCTGGGAGGATTATGCCTCCTGCTTTGTTCTTTTTCCTCAGGATTGCTTTGGCAATTCTGGGTCTTTTATGATTCCATATAAATTTTAGTATTATTTCTTCCAGTTCTGTGAAAAATGTCATGAGTAATTTGATAGGGATCACATTAAATCTGTAGTTTGCTTTGGGTAGTATTTAATTAATAATTAACAATACTAATTCTTCCAATCTAAGAGCATTTCTTTAAATCAACTTTATTTTGCTTTATCAATGTTTTATAATTCTCAGTGTATAAGTCTTTCACCTCCTTAGTCAGGTTTCCTCCTAAGTATTTTAATTCTTCCTATGTAATTTTAAGAGGGATTGGTTTTTTACTTTTCCTTTCTGATATTTCATTGTTAGTACAAAGAAATACAACCAATTTCTGTTTATTAATCTTATATCCTGCTACCTTGCTGAATTCGTTTATCAGTTCTAGTAGTTTTTGTGTGGAGTCTTTATGGTTTTCTGTATATAGTATCATGTCATTTACATATAATGACAATTTTACCTCTTCCATGCCAATTTGGATACATTTTATTTCTTTTTTTTTTTTCCTGATTGCTGTGGCTAGGACTTCCAGTACTATATTGAACAGAAGTAGTGAGTATGGGCATCCTTGTCTTCTCCATATTTTAGCAGGAAGGCTTTCAACTGTTTACTATTGAGTATTATGTTGGCTGTGGGTTTGTCATAAACAGCTTTTATTATGTTGAGATGTGTTCCCTCTCTACACACTTTGGTATTAGTTTTATCATGAATGGGTGTTAAATTTTATCAAATGATTTTTCTGTATCTGTTGAGATGATTATGTGTTTTTTTGTCTTTTGTTGTTGTGGTGTATCACATTGATTGATTTTGTATGTTGAATCATCCTCATGACTCTGGGATGAATCCAACTTGGTTGTGGTATATGGTCTTTTTCATGTGTTGTTGTATTGTGTTGGCTATTATTTTGTTGAGAATTTTTGCATCTATATTCATCAAAGATATTGGCCTGTAATTTTCTTTTCTGCTAGTGTCTTTGTCTGATTTCAGTATCAGGGTGATGGTGGCTTCATATAATGACTTTGGGAGTGTTCCCTCCTCTTAAATCTTTTTGGAAGAGTTTGAGAGGGATGGGTATAAGTTTTTTGTATATTTGGTAAAATTTCCCAGTGACTCCATCTAGTCCTGGACTTTTGTTTGAAGGGAGGTGTTTTTGTTGTTGCTGTTGTTGTTGTTTTTAATTACTGATTCTGTTTCACTTATAGTAATTGGTCTGTTCAAATTGCCTATTTCTTCTTGATTCAGTTTTGGTGGCTGTGTGTTTCTAGAAACTTGTCCATTTCTTCTAGGTTGTCCAATTTGTTGCAGTATAATTGTTCATAGTATCCTCTTATGGTTTTTTGTATTTCTGTGGTAATTTGTGGAATTTCTATTCTTTTATTTCTTATTTTGTTTATTTGGGTTCTCTCCTTTTCTTCTTGGTGACCCTGGCCAGGGGTTTGTCAATTTTCTTTACCCTTTCAAAGAACCAACTCTTGGTTTTATTGATTTTTTTCTATTGTTTTTTAAAATTTCTACTTTATTTCCTCTTTGATCTTTATTATTTTCTTCCTTCTGCTGACTTTAGGTTTTGTTTGTTCTTTTTTTTTTTTTTTTGTAATTCTTTTAGGTGGTAGGTTAGGTTGTTTATTTGAGCTTTTTCTCATTTTTTTTTTTGTTGTTTTTTGAGGAAGGCCTGTATCATTATGAACTTTCCTCTAAGAACTGCTTTTGCTGTATCCCATAGATTTTGTATGATTGTGTTTTCATTGTCATTTGTCTCAAGGTATTTTTATTTTTTATTTTTAAATTATTTTTTATTATTTATTTTATTGTTTTATTTTTTATATATTTTTAAATTATATTTTTATTTTTTAATTTTTATTTTTTTAAGATTTATTTTATTATATATTTATTTTTGGCTGTGTTGAGTCTTTGTTGCTGTGCACAGGCTTTCTCTAGTTGTGGCGGGTGGGGACTACTCTTCACTGTGGTGTGCAGGCTCCTCATTGTGGTGGCGTCTCTTGCCGTGGAGCATGGGCTCTAGGCATGCAGGCTTCAGTAGTTGCAGCACATGGGCTCAGTAATTGTGATTCACAGGCTCTAGTGCACAGGCTTGGTAGTTGTGGCGCATGGGCTTAGTTGCTCCATGGCAAGTGGGATCTTTCCGGCCCAGGGATTGAACCTGTTTCCCCTGCATTGGCAGGTGGATTCTTAACCACTGCACCACCAGGGAAGCCCTCAAGGTATTTTTAAATTTCCTCTTTGATTTCATTGTTGTTCCATTAGTTTTTTTAGTAGCATGTTTAGTTTCCATGTTACCATTTTTTTCCTTGTTTTCTTTTTCCATGGTTGATTTCTAGTTTCATGCTGTTGTGGTCAGAAAAGATGCCTGAAATAATTTCTATCCTCTTAAATTTGTTGAGGCTATTTTTGTGCCCTAGTATGCCGTCAGTCCTAGAGAATGTTCCATGTGCACTTGAAAAGAATGTGTATTCTGTTTTTTTTTTTTTGCATGTAATGTCCTGAAAATATCAACTAAGTCTGACTGTTCTATCATATCATTTAGGATCTCTGTTGCCTTATTGACTTTCTGTCTGGAAAATCTATCCATTGATGTGATTGGGGTATTAAATTCTCCTACTATTATTGTATTCCCATCAATTCCTCCCTTGATGTCTGTTCATATTTTCTTTATGTATTTAGGTGCACTTATATTGGGTGATATATATTAATGGGTGTAATATCCTCTTCTTGTCTTTATCTTTCTTTATGGCCTTTATTTTAAAGTCTATTTTATCTAATATGAGTATTGCTACCCCTGCTTTCTTGTCATTTCTATTTGCATGAAATATCTTTTTCCATCTTCTCACTTGAAATCTCTGAGTGTCCTTTGCCCTAAAGTGGGTCTCCTATAAGCAGCATATTGGAGGCTCTTGTTTTTGTTTGTTTGTTTATCCAACCTGCCACTCTATGTCTTTTGATTGGAGCATTTAGTTCATTGACTAATTTAAGGTAATTATTGATATATATGTATTTATTGCCATTCTTAAACCTAGTTTTCCATTTGATTTTGTATTTCTTCTTTGTTCTTTTCTTTTTCTTTTTGTTTTTCCTATTGTGGTTTCATGGTTTTCTTTTGTATTTTGCTTGTATTCTCTTGTATTTGGTTTTTGTGAATCTATTGTGTTTTTGATTTGTAGTTACCCTGTTTCTCAAGTATGTTAACCCCTTTCTATATCTACTTGCTTTAGACTGGTAGTCATATAGGCTCAAACACATTCTAAACAAAAGAAAAATCTACATTTTCTTACTTTCCTCCTGCAAATTTTATGATTTTAATGTCCTCTTTTTATCTCCATATTTATCCTTTTGCTGTTTATTGTGGTTATCATTGTTTTCACAAAAAATGTTTTGATTTTTTTTTTAAGTCTGTATATTGGCTTACTGAAGTGATTTACTTTCCAACTGTGATTTTCTCTTTTCTATAGATGCTTGCTTCTTTTCTATTTAGAGAAGACATTTCAATATTTCTTTTAGTATAGGTTTAGTATTGCTGTATTCTTTTAGTTTTTGTATGTCTGAGAAATTCTTTATCTCTCTTTCTATTCTAAATGATAATCTTGCTGGGTAGCATATCCTAGGTTGCATATTTTTCCCTTTCAGTCCTTTAAATATATCTGGCCACTTCCTTCTGGCCTGCAACATTTCTGTAGAGAAATCAGCTGATAACCTTATGGTAGTTCCCTTGTAATTAACTCTTTGTTTTTCTCTTACTGCCTTTAGAATCCTCTATCTTTAACTTTTGCCACTTTAATTATATTATTTCTTATTTAGGTCTGTTTGTGTTCATCTTCTTTGAGACCCTCTGTGCCTCCTATACCTGGATATGTTTCCTTCTTTCATTTTTGGAAGTTTTCATCAATAATTTCTTCAACTGCATTTTCAATCTCCTTTTTTCTTTCTTCTTATTCTGGGATCCCTATTATGTGTAGATTGATATACTTTATATTATCCTGTATGTCTCTTATATTGGTTTCATTTTTTTAAATTTATCTTTCTTTCCACTATTTTGATTGGATGGTTTCCATTATTATATCTTCCAGATCATTTATTTGTTCTGCATTATTTAATCTGCTATTCATTGCCTTTAGCTCAGCTTTTGTCTGGGCAAATGAGTTTTCTAAATTTTTTTTGTTCTTCTTTATAGTTTTTAGTTCCTTTTTATAGTTATCTGAATTTCTATCAATAGCCTTTCTTAATCCTTCAGTATTTTTATTATCTCCTTTTTGAACTCAGTGTCTATTAGACTGGGGAGGTCTATTTCATTGTTTGTTCTTTCAGGGGAATTCTCTTGCTCTTTTAATTGGGAGTGGTTTCTCTGCTTTTTCATTTTACTTATATCTCTCTGACTCTATAAGTTTAGGAGAAATAGTTATCTAATGTTGTCCTGAAGGGCTGTTTTTATGTGGGAGCATCCCTGTATAGCCTGCATGAGTCTAATAATTTTGATGTAAAGGCTATTTTCAGTATGGATGCCTGCCACTTCTTTCCTCATGTGTGCTGGATATTAACCCCTTGATGGGGGTGTGACTGGTGTTGTGATAAGCAGAGCCTGCACTGGCTATTGAGTAGGACTTCCTCTTTGCTCCATGGTTGTTACCACCCTATCAGGGGCAGGATCTGTTTCTTAGTTGTTGGAGTAGAAGCTCCCAGATCTGTTTCTGAGCTGTGGTGTGAGGTAGGTGGGAATGGTGCCACTCAGTATTCCTCTGCCAGAGCTTTTCACCTGAGTGTGCCCTGTGGTGTTACCTGTCACCTATTTTGTGGGCTCACACAGTACACTGTTGTTCACACTGCCCTCAGCCCTGTCTCAACCTTGAAAATTGAGGCAATCAGCCCTGGTATCCCTCCCTCATTGTGTTCACAAACCCACCAATGCAGATCCATAAGCATAGATCCACTAAAGTCATGTACCAGGACTGCAGTAGTCATGCACTTGGACCTACCATGAGAACTATGGAAGCAGCTCAGACCTCAGCCTTTAAGCTGACAGCTGCTAAGGCCAGGCCCTTCTCAGACACAGGAGCACCTGTTGTCCACTTGGATGTCCCACAGGTGCTGAGTTTACAAAGCTGGTGGAGGTGGCATGAATCTGTGGGTCACACTACCTTGGAAAGAGGGCTCAGATTTCAGCCCTGCTTTCTAAGTCACATGGCTCCTGGAGCTCAGCTCTGATTTCAGCCCAGCCTCCATGTGTGGGCAACCTGGTGGTGCTTGTGGGCCCCCAGAGCTCATGTAGTGCTGGCTGAGAATGTGCTGAGAAAGAGGCTGCTATGGCAGGCCCCACTCCTCCATTTAAGCATTGCTTAACAATAGTGGTTTACTTCTATGGCAGGCTCATACCTTCTATGTACACTCCTTCCCCCCCGCCCCCCACAACCCCCCACCCCCAGCGGTTTTCAGGCTGTACCATGCTCCAGCCTCTTCAGGCTGTCTCTGCTTAGCCAGGTTGATCCTCTGAAGCCTGAGTTTCATCACCCAGCCCCCCCACACACCAGCACATATGCGTCTCAGACTGGGGAGCAGAGAGTGGTGGCACAGACCATCTGTGTAAGTCTCTCTCTCTTCTGCCTGCCACAAACAGGCTGCTGTGCTCTCCTCTGAGCCTCTAAGATTCGCTTTTTTTTTTTTTTTTTTAAGATTCGCTTTCTATCCCAGTTGATCTCCCCACTGATGAAGGGGCTTTCCAGGGTGAGGGAACCTTTCCATTTTCACAGCTCAGGCCCAGGGGCACAGGTCCTATTCCAATTACTTAATTTTTTCCTTTTGTCTTACCCAGTTATATGGAGATCTTTCTTGCAACTTTGGGTGTCTGAGATATTTTGTCAGTGTTTAGAGGTATTCTGTAAGAATTGTTCCTCACGTAGTTGTATTTTTTATGTATTTGTGGGAAGAGGTGAGCTCCATGTCCTTCTATTCCACCATCTTGATTCCTCCCTCTCAATGAGATTTTATCCATCTTCTCTTGAAGTCAGATTGTATCACTTTAAGTTTCAGATACTAGCTAAGAATATAAAAATTATTTATTGTAATGTGGTAGCGATACTACTCCAAAGAATGGCCATGGTTCAGAACATATTTTTACTAAATGTTTGAAAATTACAGAGAGTAATTGAAGAAAAAAAAAGAAACAATTCTCAACTAAATGTTAGAAAATATTAGAAAAGAGAATTGGTCTTTTCTTTCTATAGAGAATCTTATACAAGATATGAATCTCCCAAGGCCCATGGCTGTGATCCTATTCCTCAGCCCTGTTTTCTTCTTCAAAATTTTTTTTCTCATATCTTCCCTTATTTAAGCTGTGGGTTTCTTCTCTTGGCTCCAGGTTAATAGGAGAAAAATGGATACTGCCATCCACTTATTATTGATAGAATGGTAGGGGTTTTTTTCTCCAATATATACCTCTTCTTTCCATACTATGTCAAAAGGGCTATTGGTTTCATCACTCAAAGGGTACATTTTTATGTCTTGTAATCTAAGAAGACATCTACCATAGATATCAATACATTTAGAACTAAAAAGTCTTGCTAATTGATTGGATATAGGATTAAAGAGCGGTAGTCAAGAATGATATTTATTTTTCTAGAAATGAGTAGTACTTGGTGCTTTTTATTGAGGTAGATAATACAGTCAAAAGCACATCAATTTTTGAACATATCAATTGAACATATACATTTTTGAAGTACAGAATGGATTTGCTTAGAGCAAAGATTTTACCTAGCATGGTGGCAGATGAGGATGAGGCAAAGGATTTGAGGGTATTAGTAAAAGAATGGTTGGTTGAAAGATGATCAATGAGTTCTGAGTTGTTTAGGAAATGGAATTAATGGGGAAAATGTAAAATGTGTAGAAGCTGAAGGTTTCAGTACAGTTAAGCAACAAATACTGTAGATAATATATGTGAGAATTGGAAGAATGAATGTTACTATCAAAATTTTATAATTTGGGGAGATGACTTATTATTGGTGTTACAAAGTGGATGGCTGATGTTATTGGTGTTACGAAACTGAAGGGAATAACTAATTGGTAATTTGGATATGTATTCTGCCATCATCAAAGGCCACTTAATGGTGGCAAGATTTGTTAGAAAAGAGGTATTTTAAGAATGAGAAACCAGGAAATTGACAGATTCAAATGATGAGGTAGATTTTCATTTATTGGGCTGATCTAGTTTCAAAGGATATTTTTCCAGTTTTGGAGGAGAATCAGCGGTCTGGAAGTGGTACTATAGAGTCAGCAACACACTAAGCTCAGCTAAAATAGAAAGTTCATGGGGTATGGGGGATGAGCTGAAGTTCAGCTGACAAGATGGATAAGAAAGCAATCTGTCAGAAAAAAGCTAGGATTCAGTTATGGGAAAAAGTAGAAGAAACAGTATTTGAGTAGATCAGTGGTTTACAAAATGTTTTTCCAAGAGAGCGATTTCAGAGGGCACACATGAAAGACTGGAATGATGACAGGTAGTGGGAGTTTGGATTAGAGATAAGGAATCAAAGGTAATAAAACGATGACTGCATGGGGAGATGGACATGTTGGGGGTTGGAGAAGCTTACTTTTGGGCAATGAAGGCCCAAGAATGGTGGTGATTTGAGGTTTGCTGCAGTGATCTGACCTTACACATCAGTACCCCTTTTTCATTATCTTTTATCACTTATCATTAGCATTACTCCTTTAGCATTTTTCAGAAGGATAAGAGAAACTCAGCATTTGTTGAAAAACATGAACCTCACACTGATATAGGCAAGTAATGAGGCTAATTATCTTTGAAGAATCTCACCATAATTTGGAAATGACTGCAGTACCTAGGAAGTCTGGATTAATTTATTCACTCACTCATGAATACTAAGAACTTCCTCTGTGCCAGACATGATTCTAGAGACTAGGATTACAACACTAAGCCAGGCAAATGAGGTCTTTGCTCTCATAGAGCTAATCCTATGAGCTCATACTGCTGTGAAAATTGCCCTCTGTTTGGCAGCAAGTTGGAAATGGTCCATTGGCAAAAATCTTGAGTAATGAGAGACTTTTTTTTTTTTGAAAAAAATCCCTAGGCTGACCAATGAGGAATAATTAGCTAAATATTTTCTCATGTTAAAATGAAATTAACCAGTTTCAGGCAATGGAAACTTTATATTTACCCTTGTTTCCTAGTTTTAGGAAACTGTATACAATGCAGTTATCCCATAGATACATATCTAATTACTGATGGTTTTCTGTGACAGTCTGACCTTTATTAAAGGATAGGAAAAGAATTGTTTTTCTTTTTTGGAAGGTACCAGAACTTGGCTGTAGATTTTGGAGACATTGATTGGAATAGATGGTGGGAAAATGAAAAGTTTACATTTCTCCACACTGTTACTTGGCCAGGTATACTGAGTCAGGTATGTGCTCGATGTCTCCAGTGGGTCTTCAATATGAAATAGAATATTTGATAATGCCTGTTATGTAGTTATTCAAACATTTGAAACTCTTTTTTCTTGCATGTTTCCTTTTTTACATGAATCATCACAGAATTTTTGAATAGAAAAACATTTTTTCTCCATGTCATTTCCATACAACATCTTTTTTCCTGACATGAAATAGCTGAGTTATTGTTAGCAGAAAATTTCTGAGTGAAAATTCTTGATTTTTTTAATGGAAAACAAAAGGTGGTATTAAGTGGGGTACTGGTTATTTAATGCTTTGTTTTGGAGATAGCCAAATTGGCTTCATCATTCTATTCCATCCCCACTGTCTCTTACTTTTCACTTTTAAGCTGGTAATCGATATACAAAATAGGCAAAGAAGGGACAGAAAATGTTAAACCCTCCCCCCTCCCCATCTTATAGCAGATCATCAAACCTTTTGTGAAATTGCTCCAACATTGAGCAGCATTAGATCTCCACTTGAAAATCAAGGTGTAGCTTGAAATTATAATGTGAATATCAACTTTAATGAATTCACAGATTTTTCTTTTTCTAAAGCCAGAAGTGTATTTCTGGTGTCTTTTGCTATAGGTGGCACTTTTCAAGGATTTAAAGCATTTTCAAGGGAAGACAATATTTTCTTCTAAAAGACCCAGAGCCCAGTTAATTTAGCTACATATTACATTTTTGCACAATTTCTTATTAATTGAATAATGAAATTGTCAAATATCAGTGTACATGGACTGATCTGTCTACATGCATACATACATGGAAATTATGTGGATGGATCTAAATTATGAAATACTTGTGATCAGAGGGCCATGGGATGCAGTGGCTTGAAGCAGAGTCTTAATTCCCTGATCAGTACTCAAACCCAGGCCATAGTGTGAGAGTGCCAAATCCTAACCGCTGGACCACAAGGGCCAGTGGGCTTATGGCAGGACCTCAGTCCTTGTCTTCTTTGAAGAAAGAATTCAGGAAAGAGACAGAGGTAGTGCAATGCGTAAAGCCTTTATTAGAAGCAAAGTATGTGTGCAAGAACACATGGGCAAGCTCAGCATGAGTCATGCGCTTTTCGGGTGGCTTACATTGCTTATGTGGGGGCAGTTTACCTGGTTCCCCCAGCCAATCCTCTTATCTGTGCCCATATTTGGCCTGACTCAGGTCCCTCCCCAATGTGTGAGTGCATCCTTTAGCCAAGATGGTTCCAGCGTGAGGGTTTCTGGTAGGTTGGCAGGACATTTTATGGGCTAATACCCCCCCCTTCCCTGACCCCTAAAGATCTTTTCTGTGCATGTGTGGTCTGGGAGGTCTCCTTGATCCCAAGAAAAATGTGGTCTCCTTATCTTTTACTCAAGCAGAGCTCTGCTTCTGCCATTATCTTTTTTAATTAATTCAATTAATTAATTAATTGATTGACTGTATTGGGTCTTTGTTGCTGCACATGGGCTTTCTCTAGTTGCAGTGAGTGGGGGCTACTCTTTGTTGTGGTGTGCGGGCTCCTCATTGCCGTGGCTTCTCTTGTTGTGGCGCACAGGCTCTAAGCATGTGGGCTTCAGTAGTTGCAGCACAAGGGCTCAATAGTTATGGCTCATGGGCCCTAAAGCACAGGCTCAATAGTTGTGGCATATGAGCTCAGTTGCTCCATGGCATGTGGGATCTTCCTGAAGCAGGGATCGAACCTGTGTGCCCTGCATTGGCAGGCAGATTCTTAACCACTGCGCCACCTAGAAAGCCTGCCATTATCTTTATCTCCAAGAGTCAATAGGTGAAAAGTTCCAGTTTTTCAGCCTGGGGCCCAGCTATCTCCTGCCTCATTTCTAACTAATATTAATTCTATTCAGTTTAGCTGATGATTTATCACTGAAGCTCCGTATTACAAAGTAGTTACTTATTTTCTGTCTTGTAAGTACTTGTGTTTACAGAAATAATTCCATGTTCTTAAAAAAAGTGTGTGCTTATCAGCAATACAATAGCATTGGCTTTCACCAACTAAAGTTAATTTTTAAACTTTATGCTTTTAATTCTTACTAGCCAAAAATTTCAGAAACTTTAGGAACTGTTTAAGAAAGCTGCAAGGATAACTTTAAGTGCTATACATTTTGAAGTTATTACTTAAGGGAATTAGGTGGAAGCAATTATTCTAACTTTAAAAAACCTAAATTTTCTTTACTCCCAACCTGATCATGAATGTGAAATGCTGCTATGCTTGTGTCTGTTTTCTCTGTTACTGGGACTCTATAGACTGAATTCTTGAAAAAAAAATACAGCTATATTTGAATTGAACACTGTCTCAAGTATAAGTTTCATGGTATCTGAACTGTGTAACTGTCATGTGATACATGTAATGAGCTATATTGATGATGTGTTATAAATTTCACATAACTACCTAACATTATTCTCAGGTTCATACACTCTTTCACAGGCAAGAGATATTGCATGAATGTATAAAAATGGTAGTCAGGTAAAAATAATGAGTGATGGCTACCACGCAAAGGTGGAGAGCACATACCTTGTCCTAAATGTCCTGGAATTAAAATTTAAAAAGAAGAAGCATTCTGCTAGTCATTCATAACTCCTGATCCATCACTTAGCTAGTTCTTTATCATTCTTTACTATCATCCTGAGATCGTTTCTTTATAGAGTAATACTAATTTTGGAGTTAAGCAAACATTTCTAATTGAAAAAAAAATTATTATTTTTTCTGACCCAAAATACAAAGGAAGACACTGGTATGTGATTCCTGAGAATATACTATCTCTTCTCTCATTTCTGTGATTTTTCTAATAGAAGTGCTTTGAGGTATGAGTATAATTCAGACAATCTGCTCCCCAGTGTTCTTCCTTCCACCTTAATCAGAATACATCACCATCACCATGTTTGAGCCTATTTCTTGAATGGAAAATACTGTTATAGCTAATATCCTTAATAAGAATGTGAAAAAAATCATAATTACAAAATTCTGGTCTCTTATATTTGGGCTGTTCTCCTAAGTAAGAATTTGGTTCGTAATATATCGTATGAGTCTTTGCATTTTCAGTGTCCTTCTTTATAACTTGACTGAAGCATTTCAATGTTAATGATGTTGAATAATTTGTCTTTGTCTTCTAACACTTGCTACAATTCCTAGAATATAGTAATTCTACCTACAGTTTGTTGAGTACCTTCTCTATGTTAGGCACATTGGTAGTCATTGTATGTAAACTTAACTAATGAATGAATTAATGAATGCAAATTGAGTTACGGCTTAATGTTTGATGTCTAGAAGAAAAAGAAAAAAGCTCTCTTTTCTGATCTGAGGGTGAAAAGATTGTTGTAATTGAGAATGAGTGCAGATATTACCAAAATCACAGTGATTGGCATGATAGAGTATCTCTGCTAGGTAAGGAAGGAAAGAAGCTGCAGGAAAGGAAACTATTGGAAAAACATATAATTTGTGAGGAAGTAGTGATGACAGTTTTGAACTAATTTCACTGGAATTCAAACCTAAATATTACTATAGAACAACATGTTTTTAAAATAGAAAGAAAATATAGCTTTTCATTATCAGGAGACATTTTTTTCATGTATAACTCTTATTTCTGCATGTTTCACTAGTGAGGCACTCATTACCCTTTGTTTTGGATTATATTCTCAAGGGTATTTGAAGAGTGCATGGGAGGTAGATATACTGTCTATATCTGAAGCAATGTGCTGGCTTGTTTACAGCCTTGGAAGATATAGTATTTACTTCCAGAACAAAGTAAGCATCACTCCAGAGAAAAGTTTAAATGAAACACTTGTTTTCTGTAAAACTGCCATTCTAGGAAGTTCTTCTGTAATGCAACACACTATCCTCTTTGTGTTACCCTCTTTGAATCAGGGTATAGAGGACCAGTGCAAGAAAATAATGATATGCAGGCTACAGCTATTGCTCTGAGTAATAAACGCTTATCTCTGACCTGAGTCTTGTGTCTCTGCCAGCCTCCATGAAACATGGAGCAGCAGGCTAACATGATAACTTTGCAAATAAATTCTAAGTCCCTTCAGAATATGGATATAACCATGTTAGACAATACATAGCCATTTTTATTATTTTCTCCCAATTTTGATAATTTTCAAAAAGGGGGGGTAAATGTAATAACTACTAACTTACATCTCTTAATGAAGACATAATTACCAGTAGAATTATCCACTTTGGTATCAATATGTCCTTTTTATAAAGAAAAATAGGGAATAAATATAGATTGGTAAGGAAATTCACCATGGATTTAGCTACTGAGCCGGATTTACATTTTCAGTGGCGTAAGTAAGGCAAGCAGTAGCACAATGATCTATTTTAAGTAGATAATTAAACGACTCTGTTTTGATGCTTAATCACATGAGATATTTGTACCCTACTTGTTAAAATAAAGAGAAAATTTTTAAACAATACGCACATCTGGTATGTAAAAAATCTATATATGGCTGGTAGGCAAAAGGCTAATGTTTTGAAGAATTTTCCTCACTAAATTAAAAAATTACTAAGAATATGTATTCCTCTGTAATGAGAAAAAAAGTTGTTTTCAGTGTCTGTGCTGAGCATCTTAAATCTCCACACATTTAATGATGAGGTCTAAAAACACAGATCATGGCGGATTCTCACATTGGAATTGTGAAGCTAAACATTGTTGTGAATTACTGCAACCTAGCATATTTTTTGTGATCTAGTCTCCCACCTCTAATAATAATCTTGTTATAACTGTACCACAAAGGTGTTAGTTTTAAAACAAGATTATTAAGAAAAATTACAGTTTGACATTCTAGTTTTTTAGATACTTAGACATTTAAAAACATGAAGTAGGTTTCAAAACAATTTAGCTTTCTTTTAATTTTGTTTAACATTTTCTCTTAAAAACTTTCTCTGCTGTCTCAATGTCAATATATTGATGTAGCATCTTTAAGGGAGTTTTTTTCAGGTCACTCTATTTAAAAGGTCAGTAATAATACCGTATTGTGCATATACTACATTTCTTTCAAAAAGCTCAGTGTATATAATTTATATGTAATTAACACACAGTCTATGTGAGGTCAGTCATATAATGATGAAAAAGACAGGTCTTAGGCATCCCTCCCTTGCATTCAATATTCTTTTTCCATTAGAATATAAACACATGGGGCAGGATCTAATGTTTGTGTAACACTAACTGGATTCCAAACATTGTATAATCATTTTTTATATATTACCGTATAGCATGGTGTGTTTTGACCACACTCAGGTTTCATGACTTATGAGAAGGATATGCAGGACTCAGAAAATGCTGTACAGATCAAAACAGCAAAGGGAAAAGTTCATGGGGTGAAGCCCAGAAGAAACCAGAAGCAAGCTTCCAGGTGTCCTGTCCCAATGGAGTCATACACAGATTGCTTAATTCTCCCAGCAGTATTATATGACAACCTGTGTAAGGTGTTGCCAACCTGAGAAGTCCACACAAGCCTTGATGTCCAGATCAGTCACATAGGCAGTCAGTGCCTACATGGCTGGCTCTGCTACTCACACTCCAGCACCTTCACCTTCTGCCCATCCTACCCTGACGCCTTGAGCAAAAACAGGCATTTACCATAAGCACTACCAGAGGTACTTTAGTGAGGATAACCTTATCGATATAAATGATATAAACTTATTGACAACAAATGTTATGGCAAAAATGACCAAGATGTCCAGCGGAAGTGATGCTGGCAAAAATACTTTACATTAAAGGAACTCTTTGGTATTTCCTGACTTTGAAATTGCAAAGGATAAAACACTGTAAAATGATCCAAACTTAGAAAAGAATATGAGAATTTTCCATGACATAGCAAAGATTCTTGCTCTGTATTATGTTACATGATGAGTAGGAGGCAAGCACTATTCAAACTACTCTGGGTAAGTATTTTTTCTTTTTTACAAAGAAACAAACAATTCAATTCTTAAGGTACACAGTGCTTTATGTTACAGTTCACTAAATAGTTTTATTAGCACTTTCATTTTTCTATACATTTATAACTGAAATAAGAGAGTTTTTAATGTCTTGTAAAAATTTTTAAAGGTCATGAAAATTGCAAATTTTTACATCAATTACTTTTTTTTTCATTTTATTTATTTATTTATTATTTTATTGGGGAACACCAAGTTCAATCATCTGTTTTTATACACATATCAATGTATTTCCTCCCTCCCTTGACTCCCCCCCACCCTCCCTGTCCCAACTTCTAAGGCATCATCCATCCTCGAGTTGAACTCCCTTTGTTATACAACAACTTCCCACTGGCTATCTATTTTACAGTTGGTAGTATATATATGTCTGTGCTACTCTCTCACTTCATCTCAGCTTCCCCTGCACCCCCTGCCCACCCAAACCTCGAGTTCTCCAGTCCATTCTCTGCATCTGCATCCTTGTTCTTGTCTTGTCACTGAGTTCATCAGTACCATTTTTAGATTGCGTATATATGAGTTAGCATACAGTATTTGTCTTTCTCTTTCTGACTTAATTCCCTCTGTATGACAGACTCTAGGTCTATCCACCTCATTACATATAGCTCCATCTCATTCCTTTTTATAGCTGAGTAATATTCCATTGTATATATATGCCACATCTTCTGTATCCATTTATCTGTTGATGGGCATTTAGGTTCCTTCCATGTCCTGGCTATTGTAAATAGTGCTGCAATAAACATTATGGTACATGTTTCTTTTGGGATTATGATTTTCTTTGGGTATATGCCCAGGAGTGGGATTACTGGATCATATGGTAGTTCTATTTGTAGTTTTTTAAGGAACCTCCACATTGTTTTCCATAGTGGCTGTACCAACTTACATTCCCACCAACAGTGCAGGAGAGTTCCCTTTTCTCCACACCCTCTCCAACATTTGTGGTTTCCAGATTTTGTGATGATGGCCATCTGAACAGCGTGAGGTGATACTTCATTGTGGCTTTGACTTGCATTTCTCTGATGATTAGTGATGTTGAACATCTTTTCATGTGTTTGTTGAACATCTTTTCATGTGTTTGTTGGCCATCTGTATGTCTTCTTTGGAAAAATGTCCCTTTAGGTCTTCAGCCCATTTGTGGATTGGGTTATTTGCTTTTTTGGTATTAAGCTACATGAGCTGCTTGTATATTTTGGAGGTTAATCCTTTGTCCATTGTTTCATAGGCAACTATTTTTTCTCATTCTGAGGGTTGCCTTTTAGTCTTGTTTATGGTTTCTTTCGCTGTGCAAAAGCTTTTAAGTTTCATGAGGTCCCATTTCCTTATTCTTGATTTTATTTCCCTGATTCTAGGAGGTGGGTCAAAAAGGATCTTGCTTTGATGGATGTCATCGAGTGTTCTGCCTATGTTTTCCTCTAGGAGTTTGATAGTGTCTGGCCTTACATGTAGGTCTTTAATCCATTTGGAGTTTATTCTTGTGTATGGTGTTAGGAAGTATTCTAATTTCATTCTTTGACATGTTGCTGTCCAATTTTCCCAGCACCACTTATTGAAGAGGCTGCCTTTTTTCCATTGTATATTCATGCCTCCTTTGTCAAAGATAAGGTGCCCATATGTGTTTGGGCTTACCTCTGAGTTCTCTGTTCTATTCCATTGATCGTCCTTTCTATTTTTGTGCCAGTACCATACTGTCTTGATCACTATGGCCTTGTAGTATAGTTTGAAGTCAGGAAGCCTGATTCCACCAACTCCATTTTTCCTTCTCAAGATTGCTTTGGCTATTCGGGGTCTTTTGTGTTTCCATACAAATCGTAAGATTTCTTGCTCTAGTTCTGTGAAAAATGCCATTGGTAATTTGATCGGGATTGCATTGAATCTGTAAATTGCTTTGGGTAGTACAGTCATTTTCACGATGTTGATTCTTCCAATCCAGGAACATGGTATGTCCCTCCATCTGTTTGTGTCATCTTTGATTTCTTTCATCAGTGTCTTAAAGTTTTCTGCATACAGATCTTTTGCCTCCTTAGGCAGGTTTATTGCTAGGTATTTTATTCTTTTTGTTGCAATGGTGAATGGGAGAGTGTCCTTAATTTCTCTTTCTGCTCTTCCGTTGTTAGTGTATAGGAATGCAAGAGATTTCTGTGCATTAATTTTGTATCCTGCTACTTTACTAAACTCATCAATAAGTGCTAGCAGTTTTCTGGTAGAGTCTTTAGCATTTTCTATATATAATATCATGTCATCTGCAAAGAGTGACAGTGTTACTTCTTCTTTTCCAATTTGGATTCCTTTTATTTCTTTTTCTTCTCTGATTGCTGTAGGTAAAACTTCCAAAACTATGTTGAATGATAATGGTGAGAGTGGACACCCTTGTCTTGTTCCTGTTCTTAGAGGGAATTCTTTCAGTTTTTCCCCATTGAGAACTATGTTGGCTTTTGGTTTCTCATATATGGCTTTTATTATGTTGAGGTAATTTCCTTCTATGCCCATTTTCTGGAGAGTTTTTATCATAAATGGATGTTGAATTTTGTCAAAAGCTTTTTCTGCATCTATTGAGATGATCATATGGTTTTTATCCTTCAATTTGTTATGATGTATCACGTTGATTGATTTGCGTATATTGAAGAATCCTTGCATCCCAGGGATAAACCCCACTTGATCATGGTGTATGAGTTTTTTAATGTGCTGTTGGATTCTGTTAGCTAGTATTTTGTTGAGAATTTTTGCATCTATATTCATCAGTGATATTGGCCTGTAATGTTCTTTTTTTGTGACATCTTTGCCTGGTTTTGGTATCAGGGTGGTGGCGGCCTCGTAGAATGAGTTTGGGAGTGTTCCTCCTTCTGCAATATTTTGGAAGAGTTTGAGAAGGATAGGTGTTAGCTCTTCTCGAAATGTTTGATAGAATTCGCCTGTGTATCCATCTGGCCCTGGGCTTTTGTGTGTTGGGAGATTTTTAATCACTGCCTCAATTTCCATACTTGTGATTGGTCTGTTCATGGTTTCTATTTCTTCCTGGTTCAGTCTTGGAAGATTGTATTTTTCTAAGAATTTATCCATTTCTTCCAGGTTATCCAATTGATTGGCATATAGTTGCTTGTAGTAGTCTCTCATGATCTTTTGTATTTCTGTGGTGTCCGTTGTTACTTCTCCTTTTTCATTTCTAATTCTGTTGATTTGCATCTTCTCCCTTTTTTTCTTGATGAGTCTGGCTAATTGTTTATCAATTTTGTTTATCATCTCAAAGAACCAGCTTTTAGTTTTATTAATTTTTGCTATTGTTTCCTTCCTTTCTTTTTCATTTATTTCTGCTCTGATCTTTATGATTTCTTTCCTTCTGCTCACTTTGGGGTTTCTTTGTTCTTCTTTTTCTAATTGTTTTAGGTATAAGGTTAGGTTGTTTATTTGATAATTTTCTTGTTTCTTAAGATAGGACTGTATTGCTATAAACTTCCCTCTTAGAACTGCTTTTGCTGTGTCCCATAGATTTTGGGTCATTGTGTTTTCAGTGTTGTTTTTTTCTAGAGATTTTTTGATTTCCTCTTTGATTTCTTCAGTGATTTCTTGGTTGTTTAATAGTGAAGTGTTTAGCTTTCATGTGTTTGTATTTTTTGCATTATTTTTCCTGTAATTGATATCTAGTCTCATGGCGTTGTTGTCTGAGAAGATGCTTGATATGATTTCAATTTTCTTGAATTTGCTGAGGTTTGATTTGTGACCCAAGATGTGATCTATCCTGGAAAATGTTCCATGTGCACTTGAGAAGAAATTGTATTCTGTCATTTTTGGATGGAATGTCCTATAAATATCAATTAATTCGAGATGGTCTAATGTGTCATTTAAAGCTTTTGTTTCTTTATTTTCTGTTTGGATGATCTGTCCATTGATGTAAGTGGGGTGTTCACATCTCCTACTATTATTGTGTTACTGTTGATTTCCCCTTTTATGGCTGTTAGCATTTGCCTTGTGTATTGAGGTGCTCCTATGTTGGGGGCATAGATATTTACCATTGTGATATGTTCTTCTTGAATGAATCCCTTGATTATGTAGTGTCCTTCCTTGTCTCTTGTAATAGTCTTTACTTTCAAGTCTAATTTGTCTGATATGAGTATTGCTACTCCAGCTTTCTTTTGACTTCCATTTGCATGGAATATCTTTTTCCATCCCTGCTTTCTTTCTATATGTGTCCCTTGGTCTGAAGTGGGTTTCTCGTAGGCAGCATATAGAAAGGTCTTGTCTTTGTATCCATTCAGCTAGTCTGTGTCTTTTGGTTGGAGCATTTAATCCATTTACATTTAAGGTGATTATTGATATGTGTGTTCCAATTACCATTTTCTTAATTGTTTTGGGTTTGTATTTGTAGGTGTTTTCCTTTTCTTGTGTTTCCAACTTAGAGAAGTTCCTTTAGCACTTGTTGTAAGGCTGGTTTGGTAGTGGTGAATTCTCTTAACTTTTGCTTGTCTGGAAAGCTTTTGATTTCTCCATCGAATGTGAATGAGATTCTTGCTGGGTAGAGTATTCTTGGCTGTAGGTTTCTCTCTTTCAGGACTTTCAGTATATCCTGCCATTCCCTTCTGGCCTGCAGAGTTTCTGTAGAAAGGTCAGCTGTTATCCTTATGGGTTTTCCTTTATATGTTATTTGTTGCTTTTCTCTTGCTGCTTTTAATATTTTTTCTTTGTGTTTAATTGTTATTAGTTTGATTAATATGTGCCTTGGTGTATTTCTCCTTGGGTTTATTCTGTATGGGACTCTCTGTGCTTTTTGGACTTGGTGAATTATTTCCTTTCCCATGTTGGGGAAGTTTTCTACTATAACCTCTTCAAATATTTTCTCAGATGCTTTCTTTTTTTCTTCTTCTTCTGGGATGCCTATAATTTGAATGTTGGTATGTCTAATGTTATCACTGAGGTCTCTGAGACTGTCTTCTATTCTTTTTTCTTTTTCCTGCTCTGTGGTGTTTATTTCCCCCATTTTATCTTCCAACTCACTTATTCGTTCTTCTGCCTCAGTCATTCTGCTGGTTATAGCATCTAGAGTATTTTTAATTTCAGTTATTTTGTTATCCATTGCTGTTTGTTTTTCTGAGTTCTTATGAACTGTTTCTTGTACTTTCTCTATTTTGTTATCGAGATTTTGTATCATTTTTACTATCATTACTCTGAATTCTTTTTCAGGCATTTTTCCTATTTCCTCCTCATTTATTTGGTCTTGTGGGGTATTTCCTGCTCCTTTGCCTGCATGGTGTTTCTTTGTTTCCTCATGGTTGTCCAAACTTTTGGGGTTGCTTGTCCCAGCGATAGAGGTGTTTATAGAAGACTGTCCAAGCCTCAGACTAATGTCTGAGTGTTGGGTTAAACAAATATTAAGTTTAGGAATCACATGCATGTATAAGACACAGAATTACTGAATCCATTAGGACATGAGGCTCTGGAAAGACCTGACAGAAGAACCCCAGTATACTATCAGATATTCAAAGAGCAACCCAACAGAAGTTGACAACCAAAACAGAACAAAAGAGAAAGAAAAGCAAAAACAAGCAAACAAACAAATAACACCTTACACATACAAACACTAATCCAGGGAGATATTGTTAGCTAGGATCAAATATAAAAAAGAGCTAGAGTACCATCAGACAGAATGGAGATTCTCAGAATGAAATTAGACAATTGTACTAAGAACTAAGATAAAGATAAAAACCTAATATTAAATACCACGGTGGTGCATCATGTGGAGAATAGAGCAAGGAGTCTGAGCAGATCGATAGTATTGCTTATAAGTTTGTTAAGATAAGATAAACTAAAAATGGATGGAATACAGGGGAACAGAAGAGCATAGTATGATTGGAAATATGCAAATAAAAAGAAAGGAATAGAAATGTATAAAAGATCGGGATGAAAGGAAGGTATGAGAGATATATTGTCTGTACTACCAAAAACTTAGCTAGAAATAGAAGTATAGAAAAAGGCAAAAAAATAAAAATAGAATAAAAATAGCATTAAAAATTATGTTATAAAACTTGTAGGTCCCTTAGTACTAAGATCATAATTAATAAAGGGAAAAAAATAAGAAAAAAAAATCCAGAACTGATCCCAGAATGGACCAGTTCAATAGGGTTGATACTAATATTTCTGTTTCCTTAGAGTCTCAGCTGTAAGTGTCCTTCTACTTGCCTTGGGTTTTTTGTATTATTCTGTGACCAGCAGAGCTTCCTTTATTGTTCATCTGTAAGCATTGGTGTGTGGGGATGGAGAGGGTACAATAGTGGCTCCTTCCCCTGGGAGTGAGTGAGCAGTGGCGCACTGTTGTTTCAGTCGGGCTTGGAGGTGCCTGTTGCCGAGGGACGCTAGTGGCTCCAGTGTAAACAGAAAGTCTCAGAGTTAGGCCTCTTTTGGGGTTTCTTTTTTTTTTTTTTTCTTCTCTGCAGCCTCCCTGCTGCCAGAGTTCCAAGGGGTTTTAATCTAGCCCCGCCCAAGGACCTGAGGGTCCCTATTATCCCTGAGCGACTTAGGTGTCTCCACCGCCTGCTGCAGGTGCCAAAAGAGAGAGAGAGGCTATGCGCACAGCTCCTCCCCCCGGCCCGTGACCCTGCAGCATCCAGCTGCCATCATGGCTGGGCAGCTCTCAGGGGCATGCACTCCTCGCCATGGACCTCTTCCCTCCTGTCCTCTCGGTCCATCACCTTACTGACAACAATTTTTCTCATCCTGAACCAGCTCTCCAGTTCCCACGCTCCCGCTCCCAGACCGACTGTTCAGCTGTGAATCGATGTCTCAGTCCGGGAACGCTGAGCTGCGGTGTGGACCCTCCTATGTTTCTCACTCCCTCCCGTCTGCCACAGCTCCGCAGTTTCACTCTCTTTGAGCCATCGTAGATGCCTCCCTACTGATTATGTCGGGATCCTTGTGGTCCTTTCTGCTGTCCAAGGCCGTCTGCTGGTGTTCAGTTGGTTCTCTGTGGGAATTATTGAGTCTTTTGGTGCATTCCCAATGCATCTGTGGAGAGGGATGCATTGCACGTCCCTCTACTTTGCCTCCATCTTTTTCTCCTCCCATCAATTACTTTTTAAAATCATTTTAATTGTGATGAAAAACAACACAAAATTTATCATCTTAACCATTTTTAAGTGTATGGTTCAATAATGTTAAGTATATTCACATTATTGTGTAACATCTCCAAAACTTTTTCATCTTGCAAAACTGAAAGTCTGTGCTCATTATTCAGCTCCCCATTTTTACCTCTTCCCAGACCGTAGTAACCAAATTCTACTTTCTATTTTTATGAATTTGACTACTTTAAATATCTCATACATGGAATTGTGTAGTATTTGCTTTTTGTGACTGGCTTATTTCTCTTAGCATAGTATCCTAAAGGTTCATCCATGTTGTACATGAGACAGGATTTCCTTTCTTTGTAAGGCTGAATTATATTGATTGTCCACAGTTGCCACATTTTGTTTATCCATTTGTTTGTCCATTTATTTGTATATGGACATTTGCATTGCTTCCACCTTTTGGCATTGTGAATAGTGCTTGCAGTGAACACTGGAATGCTAATATCTTGTCCAGACCCTGATTTCAGTTCTTTTGGGTAAATACCCACAAGTGGAATTGCTGAATCGTAAAATCCCCACAGGCCAGTACAGGTGGAGGCTCTTAGAATGCACACAGACTCAGGGCCTATATCTCCCTAATAAAAGCTCTGTTCACAAACTTGAGGTGTATCAGACTTAGGAGGGCTCCTCAAAACATAGCTTGCTAACCTCTCCCCCTATCCCCTGAGTCTCTGATATGGGAGGGTCTATTTAATTTTTTGAAGAATCGCCATACTGTTTTCCATAGTGGTTACACCATTCCATTTCTCATTAATGGTTAAAATTGCTTATATGGCTTTAAGTCACATGGTGATTTTTATTGGTGGTCCTATAGTGCTATGAAAAGTGAGAACTGTGTGTGCAAAGAGAGAACATATATGTAGATACACACACAGCCCCCCCGCCACACAAACACACACACACATTCATCCAGTGGTGTGCTGAAGCCATTGCTTATTGCTTGCAAGAATCGATTATGTGAATCTCTTCTTATGTGAGAAAGTAATAAACGATAAGTTTTGGCCTGATTATTTGAATGTATGGAATTGACATCACTTGAGATGGGGCAAGTTATGGAAGGAATAAGTCTCCATGAAAGTATCAATTAAGTTTCGACAATTTGATTCTGAGAATTTTATATTATACAACCAAATGGGGATGCTGAAAAGTCAGTTGGCTAAAGAAGTCTTGAGTTCCGCAGATAGGTCTGAGCTATAGGATAATATTTGGGAGTTGAAGGAATGTAGACCATCTTTGAAAGTAGGGCCAGCTAGATAATTTGTGGAAACCAGGGCAAAAAAATGTGCATTATCTTATTCAAAAAGCAAGAAAAAGTTTCTTCCTTTCTTCTGCAGTCTCTCTTTCAGCCTATCATGGTGTTTTTTATATGCTATTTAATGTTGCACTTTCTCTAGCATGAGATCTTTATGAATTGAGTGCAAATACTCACAGATGCCTGGCACCCCACCTCCCAACTTGGTACACAGGGCATAGGCACCCAACCTCAACGCTCCTTGCTCCTGCACCTAGGTCCCTCACAGGGCGCAAAAGGTGGTAGTTGTTGCTGGGTGGGGGTATTAGAGCAGAAGGCAAGGAGCTCATCCTGAGGAGGCTGGAGAAGTGGTGAAAGGAGGGAATGCACCTGAGATGTGGCTTCAGATGCTTGGTGCATGCACCATTGTTTTCATCAGACTTCACTTTCAAAGCACACCTTCAAAGGTAAAATTATTAACAGTTTCAATATAGACATTTCAGAGCATTAAACCCTAAGCAGGGACCTGTGCCTCTGCAGTGGTTGCACAATTCAAAGCCATCCAAATGAATGCAATGACTAAAGAGGTTAGTGCAGAAAGAGAAGTGAAGAATTAGCTCTGGTGCTCTTGAGCATAAGGAAGTAGAAAACAGAAGCAACCAGCAGAGGAGACTGAAAGGTGTCAGGTAGGTATGAGGTAAAGTTGAAAGTATGTTATCTTGGAAGCCAAGACAAGAAAGCTCTTGGTGATGAGGTGTATGAATTATGGAAAATGCTGCCATGAGGCTGACTAAAAATGAAAATGGAAATGGGCCTTTGGATCACATACCCAGATGCCATTGATAGCTTTGACAAGAGTAGTTTTAGTGGAGCAAGGAGTGTTGAAAGCCTAAATGGTGAGGTTTTGAAAGTGGATGGGAGAAGTGTTGAAAACTGAGCATAGTCTGCTCTTTCAAGATGTTTATCTGTTAAAAAAAATGGCAAAGAGACAGGCTATAGGATTAAGATACTTTTTTTAAGGATGTGAGAAATGTCAATAAATTATGATTTATTATAAAAATCATGAAATTGGCAAACTTGTAGCAACCTACACATCTGCAAGTGGAATGTGAAGCACCAAATTATTTATGAGTTATTGGTGTCTATAACATGGGTCTCTCTCATGCTTAGTTTAGAATATGGTGATGGAGTCAAACCAGCTTGAACATTCAGATTTAAATTCTTAGCAACTGCCTTGAAATGAATGCACCGTACTTTATTTTTTGTTTATTTTTATTTTTTCTTCTAGTTTTAAGTGAGATATTGAGTTGGCCAAAAGGTTCATTTGGGTTTTTCTGTAACATTTTATAAAAAAACCCAAATGAACTTTTTGGCCAACCTAATATAATTGACATAAAGCACTGTATAAGTTTAAGGTATACAGCATAATGATTTGACTTATATACATCATGAAATTATTATCACAATAAGTTTAGTGAACATCATTTCATGTAGATAAAAAATTAAGGAAATAGAAAAGAAACAATTTTCCTTATGATGAGTACTCAGGATTACTCTTAACAACTTTCACATATAACACACAGCAGTGTTAATTATATTTATCATGTACATTAAATTCCTAGTACTTATTTATCTTACAACTGGAAGTGTCTACCTTTTGGCTGCCTTCATCCAATTCTCCCTTCTCTCCCCCTCCTCCCCCATCTGGTAACCACAAATCTGATCTTTTTCCATGATTTATTTGTTTTTTAACTATAATTGACCTAAAACACTGTGTTAGTTCCTATTACTCAACATAGTGATTTGGTCTTTCTATACATTTCAGAATGATCACCGTGACATATCTAGTTTGGTCACCATACAAAGATAGTTATTGACTATGTTCCCCACACTGTGCATTTCCTAGCTATAATTTATTTATTTTGCAACTGGGAGTTTGTACCGCTTATGTACCTCACCTATTTCTTTCTTCCACCATACTTTAAATGACCCTGAATTCCTTTGTGGAATTTTATATAACAGATTATTATTTTAATCAGTGGTATAAAAACATAAGTGTGTTTTCTTAATATTCATTTTAAATGAACTCCTTTGGATATAGTAAAAGTGGCCAAATCATTAACCTGCTCATTTTTCTTTTTCGAATACCCTTTTTCCATTATTAAATACAGATCATATCACTATGGTAAATTTTAATAGATGATATAGTAAAATTATGTCACTGATATTTGTATGAAAATTATTTCTTTTTTAATACTGTTGATATACTTATATAAATATTAACCCTTTTGGTAGGTAAATGAAATATGCATTATAAAACCTCAGTTCACTATTTCAAAGTAAATACCTTAATTCCTTGGTGTTTCTTTTAAAATCTTCCTATACAATATTAGCAGACTTTCTAATTTGGTTTACCTCCTACATAACAGTTTATTAATGTGTAAAGCCTAGATTAAAGTAAACCTAACACAGAGCACATTTATGTAATGATAATTATACTAAGAATCTACTAAAAGGTCTCATTTCTAACCTTGCTCCATCACTAATGACTAAAATGAAGACATACCTTTTTCTAAAATCTATGCAAGAAGATCCAAGGTTAAAAGCTCAAAGTATCAAAAGCTGCATGTTAAAATAAATGAGAATAAGTTAAGAAGTGATGGTATTGTAGAGAGTGGCACAGCTATAAGGACAAATACTTTTTGAAAAAGCAGATTACTTACTAAAGCAATTTAAAAATTGAATGTAGTTATTTTTAACTCTGTTCTGAGACTCATACATAGAACTGTATTTTAAATATTTGTCATGGCCTTTAAAGGTACAAGTGACATGAAATGGGCATTAAATTTATGCAAAGTCAATTGCCCTATACATTTATTAGGATTTATGTAGTTAGTAATTTAAATGTAAGATTGTTCATATGCTAAGTAATGCTTTGATATGATAGTCATATAGTGATATGCTAGTGATACGATAGTTAATAGCGAAACTGTGGTATCAGCAATATTCTTGCATTATTATTCCAGTGTCAAAATAATACATGGTTCTTATTTAAAGAAGCTAACTTATTAAACTTCAGCCATTTTAAAGTTGATTTTAGTTTGGAGTATGATTTAAAACAGTCATCTTAATTAAAAATAAGAACATAACCAAGATCATTTGACATTTGCTTCCTTCCTTCCTTCCTTCGTTCCCTTTTTACCTTTTTTCCATTATTTTTGGGGAATATCAAACTCATCTTGGAGATCTGTTCTTTGAATAGTCTTTTCATATACTTATTTCTTTTGCTGGTATATGCAATAAAGCATTATGTGTTCATTTTTGTTTTCCTTCAAATTGAAATGTTTACTTTTCTTCAATTATAATTTAAGATAGTCTGCAAGAGACAAGCATTTATTATTATTTTGTCTTAACCTCTAAAAATTATTAAATACAAAATCTGAATAGTTGTCGTGGATTATTTTGATGCAATGGAGAGGAGAAAAATATTAGGAGGACTATGATTTGGTTATATTTTTCTTACTTATATTCCTCACTCTTAGATGATAAATATTCAATATAATAGAAATAATTAATATTGGAATCAAATTACTCATTCTGAAAAACTTAACTGAAATTTATAAGATAATTTACATATCAGTAAGTTGTTTGGTGAATCTATGCAGGTCCATAATTGTATTATATGAGCCCCTTTCATCAATACTCACAGGAATCTACAGATGTGCTCTGCTTGTTCCCATGAAGAGAGTGGCTCAAGAATTCTACTTTGAATGAAATCTCACATTTATGTACATGGAACTATTAAGACGTACATCCTCATAAATATTTTACATCTTTTCAACTTTAGAAAAAAGCAGAGAATATGTATAATCAATCAATGAATATGCTTTAATTCTCGTTAACATATCCAAGTTAAGTTAGAGTTTATAATTTCTCTAATATAGCAGGCTTGACACTTCTATATGTAACTAAAATATCGCAGATTCCTAAAACTTATAATTTAGGCTCATTTCCTCCATTTTCTTTTAAATTGAAAGCGCTCAACCCTGAATATAAAACTCCCTTCCTAAGAAATAAAATCAAAAGCATGCCTGTCTAAAAGCAGAAAATTTAGTTATATTGTGAGTGTGACCCATTTAAAGCAGCTTTATTTTATGCTTTGCAGTTTTAAATGGACCAGCTTATTTAAGTAACTAAACATAGACAGCCTTAGAAGGAAAACCTAACAACTGGAACAATCTGATGATGATATCTTGTAAATCTCCTTCTTCTGTGATCCATTGGCTTGTCTAAGCTTTATCTTTATTTATTCTTTCTCCTCTGTGGAAGTTATTTCATGTAGAGATAGTAGAAAAAAAATGAGGGTTGTTTTTATGTTCTTGGCTATTAAAACAATTCTGTTTCACTTTGAGTGTTTTGTTCTGCTAAGTATCTTAGGTAACATACATATCTACTTTATAAGTATTTACTAAAACATATAACACAAAATTCATTGAAATGGGTGAAAAATACCTTCCTCTTTTTTTTGAAAAAAGTGTCAATATTTATAAAAATAACAATTGAGTGCAGTAGCTAGACCAGTTTGAGTTGTTTTTTCTAACAGAATTGCTGCTAGACTAAAATTCTGATCAGAAGCATTCTCACTGGAGGTCTTTTTAAGGACAGCTCACAAGTGATGCCAAATTAAGAAATGCAGGCTAATGTTCTGGGACCTTCTGGATACTATAGCCAGAAAAACAGACCTCAGTAAAATGCCCAATTCTCGTCAATGTTAGATGGGCTGTATAAGCTTTGTCTGGCCAGCTTGTAATATTATCTATCCAAAAGAGACAAGAAGGGTGGAGTTGTTATGTAAATAAGCATCAAAAGTACCCTCTGCTTCGTTATTCAGAGCCAGAAAATTAGCATAAAAATCCTAATGTAGTAAAAAATGTACATTTCCTCAAACAGTATTAGGCAACCCAAAAGCTTTAGACAAACAACTGGCACATTTATTCTGACATGAAAAATGAACCTCAACCAGGATAATGGAAAACACACACCAGCAATAATGCTTGTCTTCTCATCATGGCTCATAGCCTTGGCCTGGAGTCTTCCATCCCTCTTTGCTGAAGTACCAGCAGTGAGACAAGCCAGCATCTTGGGGCTTTCAGTTGTGTTCAGGTCTTAGCCATGGCCCTATGTAGGCAAAAATGTGTCAAAGTAGTTGGCAATATAATGACCCAGAACTGTTATGTCTGTTGGCAAAATGCAGGCTGGCATAAGGTTGCTCCATATGTGCTTCCAATGAAACGCTGATTTGCCAGATTCGTCAAGCAGCCACATACAGATTTGAGGGCCTGCCCATGAGCTCACTGGCGTTGCAGATTTCTAATGGTGGTAAATGAAATCGTAAGATAACTTTTTCTCCCACATTTGAACTTAGGATGAATTTCTAGGTCATCCAAATGTCTTATTTTGAAATTCAGTCAAAATCATTTATAATTTATAGTGATTGAGTTTTAGGTCAGGAAGAAGCATTTGTCGGAAATTCATTTTAAGTTTCTTACTTTTGGATGAGAAAACTGAAATTCAGAAAAATAAAATATAATGTCTGTAAAACAAAGAACTTAAAATAGAATCCATACTCCCCAAATCCTGGATTATGAACTCTTCCACCTGCACAAAGCTCACTTTCACATTGCTGGAAGGTGAACTAGTAGTTTACTCATTCAGCAAATATTTATTAGGACTAACCATATATCAGGTACTGAACTAGAAACTGAAGATTAAAAGGTAAGTACAGTGGGTTTGTGGAGTATACATTCTAGAATGAAGCGACAGAAAATAAGTAAGTAAATTAAATTTTCAGATAAGGTTAAATATTCCTAAATCAATCAACCAATCAGTTAAATAGCCAGTGCACACAGAGAATGGGGAAGACTGCTTTTGATTAAATACTCAAAGAAGGCATTGCTGAGAAAATAATATTACAGTTGATACCTTAATAATAAAAATAAATTGGTCTATTATACAATCTTGAGGAGAACATTCCAGACAGAAGGAACACAAGTGTTAAAGACTCCAAAATGAAAATAATTCTCATGTATAAAGGAACAGAAGGAAAATAAGAATGGCTAGAGTAGAGTTGGACTCTGCTTGAATTAGGATTTTAGTACTGGAAATAGAAAAAATTATGGATGGCATATATAAATTTGTTTTGTAGATGAAGCTGAAGAACTTGTTGATGGATAAGATTTAAGAGATGAGAGAAAGAGGAGTATCCAAAATAACTTCTGGGTTTATTTGGCTTGAGTAACTTGGGAGATAGAAACAACATTTATTGAAATAGAAAAGATATAGGAGAAGCAGGTGGGGTGGTGAAGATAATTCAGAGTTCTACTTTGGCCATAAAAAAAGATTGACACAGCCATTTAAAACCCATAGAAACATGTCAAGGAGGCAGTTGTATATAAGGCTATGCAAGTCAGATGAGCAATCACTGTTGTATATGCAACTTGGTGAGTTGTTGGCAGTTGGCAGCCATAAGTCTTAAAGAGCACCTCTAGGTATATAGTACATCTAGATGGGGGAGTTGTCCTGTTACATCACTGCTTCCAGAATACACTCTCTCCTAGCTTTGAGCACAAATTATTGGATTATACTGTTTGCTGCTGCTCCTCATTGTAGCCCTCTACAGATTCTCAGATTACTCTTCCAAAGATTCTAGGTCACAGTCTACTTTCTTGCTCTCTAATGCTGTCACAATTATTGTCATAATTCATAATTCTTGTCATAATTCTTGTCATAATTATTATAATTTTGAATATCCACATAGACAATCCTTCCCATATCATAGCTTCAGAGTTTCTTGACCTGAATGAACTTCTTTAACCTACCTGCTTGCTTAGTCACCATTTAGATTTCATATCCTCCTCCATAAACTCAAGTTCAAACATTCTATTTCCCAAACATCATCTTCTGTTTTTATAGTGGTTGCTCTTTATAGTGGCTTCCAATAATTCTTTCATTAATACTTGATTGAGTTTTATTCCCTTTCCCTCCAACCCTCTCATAATGATCCATCATGATGATCATTTTCTTTCATAAAATCTTTACTCATTTGTCCTCTTCACTCTCCATCTTCCTTGCTTGGTGAACTCTAAACACAAAATAAATCCAACCCTTTTCTTGCTGTGTACTTGCCTCTGGGCAAACGAATATGGTTGGAAATAAAACATGCTTACATGTTTCAATTGAAATTCATAGCCATTAAATTCAGATGAACCCTGGGGAGCCTGCTGAATTTCCAGTGCCAATTTACTCTTCAGTCTAGACAATTTTTTTAACACTGCCTATGTCTTGCAACTTACAGCACTTCTGTCTTTCCTTCATTCTTAGCTGATAACCCTGATTTGTTTCACTGGAGGAAAAAAAATATGCCAGCAGAAAAGATCTTGGACCTCCCCACCAGCAAATCTACTAAGCTCCCATATCTAGCATTCATATGCTCAGCCATCTTGCCTGTTAGTGTGGAAAATTCTACATACTCATGGGAAAGGCCAAACCATCCATTTGTGCAGTGAATCTTATCCTCCCAATACCACCTAAACCTTTTCAAAGACATTACCTCAGGAATTGTCCTCTCTTCTGTATTATTATTTTTTCCCTCATACAAAATCATCATCATTAGAATATTAATCTGCTTTTACAACTACTATCTTAATAGACTTCCTCCTCTTTGACCCTACATCCTCCTTCAGGTATCACCCCATATTTCTGGTGACCTATTCCAGAAAATTCCTTAAAACAGCTTTCTATAGTCCCTGTCTTCACTTATATTCTTCCATTCTTTCTTTTTTCTTCTACCTTTATTGTTATAATTGACATATAGCATTGTGTATGTTTAAGGTGTACAATATGATAATTTGATACATGTACATATTACTAAATGATTACTAAAATAATATGTATAATAGAATATTTTAACTATAGTTACCATGCTATTTATTAGATCCTTAGAACTTACTCATCTTATAAATTAAAATTTATACCTTTTGACCAGTATCTCCCACTTCCCACATGCCCCAACCGCTTTCAGCTACCATTGTACTCTCTGTTTCTATATGTTTGGATTTTTTTAGATTCCACATGTAAGTGAGATCATATAGTATAGTTGACTCCTGAACAACAGGGGTTTGAATTGCACTGATCCACTTACACGCAGATTTTTTTCAATAGTAGGTACTATGGTGCTACACAATCTGTGGTTAGTTGAATCCATGGACTTGGAAGCATTAGATACAAAGGAACCTGATACAGAGGGCTGACTGTAAGTTATACATGGATTTTCCACTACATGAAGGGTCAGTGCCCCTAAACCCTGCTTTGTTCAAGGGTCAACTATACTTGTCTTTCTCATCTGACTTATTTTACTTAGCATAATACCCTTCAGGTCCATCAATGTTGTGATAAGTGGCAGGATTTCCTTCTTTTTTATGGCTGAATAGTATTCCACTGTATATATAACCACATTTTCTTTATCTGTCAATGGACACTTAGGTTGTTTCTATGTTTTGACTATTGTAAATAATATGGCACATGGGGGTACAGATAACTCTTTGAGAATCTGTTTTCACCCCTTGTCTTTTTTTTTTCTTCTTTCATCCCTTGTCTTTTTGATGATAGCCATTCAGACAGGTGTGAGGTGGTATCTCATTGTGGTTTTGATTACATTTCCTTGATGATTAGTGATGTTGAGAACCTTTTCATGTACCTGTCAGCCATTTGTGTGTCTCTTTTGTTCTCCAAATGGTTTATTTAGTTTTTGCTATTGTTAGAGATTTTTATATATTTTATATATTAACCCTTTATTTCAGGGGTTCCCAACCCCCATGGCCTGTTAGGAACTGGGCCACACTACAGGAGGTGAGCAGCAGGTGAGCGAGTGAAGCTTCATCTTTATTTACAGCTGCTCAGCATCGTTCACATTACTGCCTGAGCTCCACCTCCTGTCAGATCAACGGCAGCATTAGATTCTCATAGGAGTGTGAACCCTACTGTGAACTGCGCATGTGAGGGATCTGGGTTGCGGCTCATGAGAATCGAATGCCTGATGATGTAAGGTGGCGATGAGGCGGTGATGCTAGCGCTGGGGAGTGGCTGTAAATACAGATTATCATTAGGAGAGAGGTTTGACTGCACAGAGACCATAATAAATCAGTTGCTTGCAAACTCATATCAAAACCCTATCAGTGAGTGGCAAGTGAAAATTAAGCTGCATCTGGTGGAAGGATTTATAGTGGCAAGTGAGTTGATGTACTTCGACTGTACAGCTGCATTTGGTGGCAGGCCCAGAATCCAACACTTATTTTAGTCTGCACATGGCCCACCCATTATTTTATTTACCACTTCTGTCCGCACCTCTTTCCCACACTGCACACTTGTCTCAGTCACAGTTTTGGTAAGTCTACAAGCTAACCCTTGCCAGAATGAGTAAAAAACAAATGTCACTGGAGAGCTTCAAAAAGGGGGAAAGACCCAAAGATGAGACAGCAGAAGATTTTAAGACTGCCAACAAAAGGAAAACTGCGTTTGAAAGAAAATGCCAAGGGTCCTATTTAAATTGCGGGTTCATTGCAACAGGTGATTCACATTCTCAAAGCCTGCTTTGTATAATATATGGTGACTGACTATCCAACGAAGACATGAAACTTTCAAAACTGCTTCGCCACGTGGAGACCAAGCACCATGCATTAAAAGACAAGCCTTAGGAGTTTTGTGTCAGTATATGCATGGACAGAGTGGCGGCTATGAATGGACAGCTTTCTGGTTTTACTGCTCTGGTCAAAGATGTTGCTTCTGAATGTGAGTCTATCACTGTGTTATCCATAGAGAATTGCTGGCTAGCCGAAAAACGTTACCTGAACTTAATAATGTTTTGCACGATGTGATTAAAATTATCAACCACATTCTGCATTAAACTACATGCCCTTAACTCTCGTCTGCTCATGCAGTTCCTCAAGCAGTAAGGAGATGGACACAGAGCACACATGTTCTTCTTTTATACACAGAAGTGAGATGGCTTTCTAAAGGTAGATCTCTGGCCAGAGTTTTTGAGTTATGAGAGCCGTTCCAGAGATTTCTTTTAGAAATACAGTCACCACTGGCAGCACATTTCAATGACACAGAATGGGTCGCAAAGCTTGCTTACTTGTGTGACGTATTCAACCTGCTCAATGAACTCAATCTGTCACTTCAGGGGAGAACGACAACTATGTTCAAGTCAGCTGATGAAGTGGCTGAATTCAAAGCCAAACTGGAATTATGGGGGTGACAAGTGAACATTAGGATTTTTGACATGTTTCAAACATTAGCAGAGACTTTGAAAGACACTGAGCAGGGCCTTCTTTCTCCCAGCTGGTGCATGATCACCTATCGCAGCTTTCAAGAGTTTGAGCATTACTTCCCAACCACAAATGAGTCCTGTATTGGGAAGGAATGGATCCATGACCCACTTGTGAATAAGCCAGGTTAATTGACTTTGTCCATGCTAGAAGAGGATCAGCTGCTTGAGATCGCAAGTGATGGTGGCCCTAAAAGTATGTTTGAGACAGCTTCAAATCTCCATACATTCTGGATTAAAGTCAAGGTGGAATATCCTGAAATTGCCACAAAAGCACTGAAAAGCCTACTTCCATTTCCAACATCCTATCTTTGTGAAGCAGGGTTTTCTGCAGTGACAGCAACCAAAATGATATTATGGAATAGGCTGAACATAAGCAACACACTTCAGGTGTCACTGTCTCCCATCACCCCCAGACTGGACCATCTAGTTGCAGGAAAATAAACTGAGGGCTCCCACTGATTCTGGATTATGGTGAGTTGTATAATTGTTTCATTATATATTACAATGTAATAATAATAGAAATAAAGTGCACAATAAACATAATGCGCTTGAATCATCCCCAAACCATGCCCCCCAACCCCCATCCATGGAAAAATTGTCTTCCACAAAACCGGTCCCTGGTGCCAAAAAGGTTGGGAACCACTGCTTTCTTTGATATGTGGTTTGCAAATATTTTCTCCCCTTCCATAGGCTGCCTCTTCATTTTGTTTAATGTTTCTTTGGCTGTGCAGAAGCTTTTTAGTTTGATGCAGTCTCACTTGTTTATTCCTGCTTTTACTTTTGATGTCATATCTCCCCGAAAACATTGTCAAAACCAATGTCAAGAATCTTTTTCCTTACATTCTCTGTTAAAAGTTTTAACAGCTTTAGGTCTTACATTTAAGTCTTGAATCCATTTCAAATTGATTGTTGTGAGTAGTGTAGGGTTCAATATCATTCTTTTGCATGTGAATATTCAGTTTTCCTATCGCCATTTCCTGAAAAGACTATCCTTTCCCCACTGAATGTTCTTGGCTACCTTGTCAAATATTAGTTGACTGTATATGCGTGGGTTTATTTCTGGGCTCTCATTTCTGTTCTATTGGCCTATATGTCTATTTTTTGAGGGACCAAACTGTTTTATTACTTTATAGTATAGTTTGAAATCAGAAAGTATTATGCCTCTAGCTTTGTCCTTCTTTTCGAGATTGCTTTTTTTATTCAGGAATTTTGTGGTTCCATATGAATTTTAGGATTGTTTCTTTTACACATTTTTATGTGTTAATTTTGTATCTTGCAATTTTACTGAATTCATATACTAGTTCTAACAGTTTTTTTTTTTTGATGGAATACTTATGGTTTTCTATGTGTAAGACCATTTCAGTTGTAAACAGAGACAACTTTACTTCTTTCTTTCTAATTTGTAGGCCTATTATTTATTTTTCTTTTGCCTAATTGCTCTTGTTAAGACTTCCAGTTCCATGTCAGCAGAACTGCTTGTGGACTGGAAAAGGGCTGGAGCTGAGAATAGGACAGTCTCAGGATCTCTGGGGTGTAGGTAAGAGTGTCACCTGACGGATCCCTATTCTAGCAGCATTGTTTGTGGACTGCAGCTGGGGCACACTGGTGCTCAGTTACTGGGCCCTTTCGGAATCTACAATCTGATGAATTTATCTCCAGGTGCTCCCAGACGATATTTGAGAGGGGCTGGAGCTGGTTCATGAGCTACTTCAGGTTCCATAGCTGGGAGCAAGATCTGTATACCTACCGCTCAACACACAGGTGGGCCTGACTGCTCTTGGGTTTCTTGGCGTATGGTTCTGTTGACTGAATCAAAGCCAAATATAGCTGCAGCTGTGTCCTCAGGAGTACAGAGATGTTTCCCAATCTATAGCCTGGACCCCAGTTAGTGAGTCAGCCACAGGGGTGCAAGCCTATTTTTGCCAAATGGGATGCTCTCCTTTGTCTTGGATCACACCAAAGTTTTACAGTCTCCTCCCTGGATCCCCCAAGCTCCAAGAAAAACATTTTTGTCTGTGATTGATTGCTAAATTATTATTCTTGGGGGGTATATGTGTGAGGAACACCTTATGCAGTTATGTTCCTCCATTCTCTCTTGAATCAACTCCAGAGTTCTTATACCTCTCATCTACAGACACAACTCTTACCAGAATAATCAGAGACCTCCATCTTATAGAAATGAACCAGTAGCTGATCATTTACTTTTTATTGAAGCTTGACTTTTGGGACATAACTTTCTTTAGCATTTTCTAAATTACCAGTACTCCTTTTCTGTTTCCTGTACTAATTCCTCCTGATTTTCACTTCCAAATTTGGAGTATGTTGGGACTCAGTCCTTATCTTAGACAGCTTCTCTTGTTTACACTAATTTCTTGTCTTTAAATACCTTTTATATACTACAAACCACAAATTTATATCTTAATTTTGGATTTCTTTCTAGAACTCTAGATTTGTACATACAATCGCTTACTCAACATCTTTATTTTGACAGCTAAAAAACAAAGAATAAAAAACCACGAGAAACCCTTCAACTTAATAATGTTGAAAATCAAATGCCTGATTTTATTGCAGATTTGCTCTAACCAATTTATTCTCCATCTCAGAGAATGGAAACACTATTCCTTCAATAGTTCTGATCATTGAAGTTATTTTAACTGTTCTCTTTCTCATATAACAATCTAAATCATCTGCAAATTCTCTCTTAACTTCCAATTATGCCAAGAACCTTATCAATTATTACTCCACTATCCCCTTTGTCCAAATAATTATGTTTTTGCCTGTAGTAGTTTTCAATAATCTCCTATTTGGTCTCCCTGATTTCCACCTTTGCCATTCTGTTGTCGTTCTTTAAGTAGTAGCCAAGTTATCCCTTTTTTAAAACTTAACTTAGGTCATGGCATTGTCTTCAATAACCCCAGAGTAAAACCAAAGTCTTTAGAATGGTCCACCAATCTCCTGTCTCTACTGCCTCTCCAGTGTCACTGTCCACCATGCTGCTGCTTGTTCACTCTGCTCCTACCATCTGGACCTTCTTACTGTTCCTTTTTACCCACTTCCTGCTGCCCCCTAAGGTTCTGAATTATATGTAGAGTGATAAGCTTCAAATACGGGTTATTCTATTCATAATTATGGGTAGTTTCATATGTATGAATATCTGTAAGTACACAAAGCATGTTCCCATCACATAGCTTTAGCAATTTCTGTGGTCCCACTGCTTCAAGTTTTTGCATGGTTTACTCCTGCACTTCTTGACTGCCTTCTTGCCAGAAATTTCCTCCTTGAGCACCTTATATAAAATGACCAGTCCCACTGAACCCTTATCTCAGAATTCCCTATTCTCCTTAATACACTTTATTGGTACTCGTACCCCTTATTATCATATGGCATATCATATTTCAATATTATTTTACTATATTTATTCCAAACAATGACATTAGTTCCATGAGGGAAGCAATTTTGTTTGTTTTGTTCACTGTCAAATTTTGGTGCCCAGAAGGATGCCTGGCACTTAGCGGACATTCCATAAATCTCTGTTGAAAGAATGAGTATATGTGGATTTTAAAGCCATGAGATTATTAAGACAGTATTTCGCAAGGTTGTTGTATTTAAAACGTTGCGTTATTTCTTAGAAATTCTAATTAAGTGATTATTTAATGCAGTCAGAACTCTGTATTTATGATTCTGGGGTGATTCTAGGTCTTATAGAGAATTGAACAGAGAAGTAGAATCTAGCCATAGAATTTGTAATTGATTACATTTTGTGATGATACCCAATAAATAATACCTACCATTTTTATATGCACAACTTGGTAGCAAATTGGATTCCTAAACTTGAAATTTAGTTTCTGATGTATATAATATTTTAAAGAGTATTTAAGATAATTGTTGTTTTGCTTTTGTCACTGCACAAATTAAGCAGTTAAAACAGGTGTATAATACTTATACTAATTAATATCTAATAATGTATTTAATACTTCATAGTTTTATTCTTAATAACTCAAATGAAGTATTTGAATCTGATTTTAAATTTAAACCTTACAGAGATATTTAACTTTCAAATTTTTTTCAATACCTTTATTATTATGTTTTGGGTAGTTGGTTTTATTTAGAGAATATTACCTAGACATTCATAATAACATCCAGCATTCCAAATGGTTATGCAATTTAATGAGCTTTTTACCCTAAAAGAAAATAAGAAGCCAAACTTATAGAATGGAAAAAGAGTAACTTACCTAATATCACAAAGCAGCCCTGTAGGTAGAAATAGAAAAATTATTTCTCTAAAATATTCTTCCATTTGTCACCCATCTGAGATTTAGTGTCTGGATTTCCTGACTCTGAGATAGATAGTTTGGTCGATTGATCTATATCCATCTATCTGCCTACCTGCCCATTTACTTACCCACCTACCTTTTTTCCCCCCAATTATTCTGTTTATAGATTATGAAAAAATTGTTATAATTGCTTTACAGCTGAATCACCCTAGCTTTGTGGTAGAGCAAAAGAGTGATGGCAACAAGGACAGCATTATAATTCTATACATTCTATAATGTTTCCCCTTTCCTATAAATTACAACTTATACAGTTCTCTTTGTCACCATAGCCCAACTGCTGATTACATGTCAACTCAGAAAATGTATTTCAGGCAATTTGAAAGTAGTTCACTCACAACTGCTAATCTTTTGTGATATGCAGGTGATTCAAAGACTAGACTTTGTAGAAGACTTGCAAATATCTTCCAAAGGAATGATGACACATTAATTTTTATCAGACTTTCTTGTTTTTATTATTCTTAAAAAATTAATCCTATCAGTCTCTTTTATTTAAATTTATATTTTTTTAAAATTTACTTTGAAAAACTAAGCTCGCATACCTGGGTCCCCTCGAAATAATTCATGGCAGCTCTATTTTATAGAATATGATACATTATTTACGTGGCCCAGTTTATACTAAGCTAGAGGGTGTGTGAAATAATACTTAGCTAGCTGGCTATCACTAATGATAATTGATTTTAGGGTATCTTTACATTTTAAATTCAATTTGAAAAGCATTTGTTGAATTTTGATTTTAATTTACTGTTTATGAATTATAAACTTCATATGAATTCATATGATGCATCAACATTGATTAAATTGTTGAATGCAATTATGGGAAATGAACTTTCATTTTCTCAGATCCATTATATAATATTTTTTCCATTTATATCATATAATGATGCTGGTTACTCCAGAGTACACTTAAATGCACTTTTATTCGTTTAACTTATGCAAATGCATTTTTTCTTATTCTTGCCAGTTTTTTTCCTTATGAACTACATCTTTTTAAAAAATTCATACTTACAGATATTCATATATATAAAACTACCCATAATTATGAATAGAATAACCCGTATTTGAAGCTTATCATGCTACATATAATTCTGAGCCTTAAAAGTTGTCTAAATGAATGAAATATTTTCAACTCACTGTATGGTTCTCTACAGAAACAATTTTATGTATCTTCGATCATATGTAATCAATACAAGCACCTCAAAATCAATTGGCAAAAATATTTGGGTTGTTAGTATCATGAAGCCCCTAGGTATTTACAGAGACTGATAGTTCCTTATGCCTGTTGTTTGTGAGGTATTATTGCCTAGATAATCTGTTTAAAATGTACACTTACTACAAAGAAGGGGAAAAATTGCTTTGGGTTCCTTCCTCTAGGTATAAACTTACTTGAAAGTTGAAGTTATTGAAAATCATAATATTGGAATATAACCAATTTATATAAACAGACAAAATAGTATTTTGAAACTCTATGCCAGAAATTTACTGATTGCTGTCCTACTCTGTTTTATAGTCTCTCTTAATATGCTCACCCTCCATGATTTTGTCACAGATTTATTTCTATCTTTCAAAATTTACCCACATTCCTCAAGCCATATTTCAATTAGTCCCATGTTTTCATCACTCTAATTTACATTTTTCTTCTTTAACTTTGCTTCCTATCACACTTTGGCTTTTTATTTTGTTCTTATTCCATTCACTTACTATTCATAATTTTCTTCCCCATTGCAAATTACTTAAGGTCAACATCAAGTTGTATTTTTCTGGGAGAACACATAGTACTTAGTCAAGTAATTTGCCTGTAGCAGACAATGGATTCTTATACTTAAATAAATGAATGTCATATGCTAAAAATAATTTGAGCCTTGTCCTGTATTTCTGAAGTCTTTGGTAATAAATACTTATTTTAGTAACATTTTATATATAATATTTACTTCTAAGAAAATTTTTGTATTAAAGGAATTGAGTATTAAGAATTTTTGAGAGCATATACATCTTTGTATCTTTATATAATATATATAATATCATTCATTTACTCTTTTTATGAGTAAAAACTATATTTCTCCCATTCTTCTGTAGATGGTTCACTTTTTTCTCATAATAGAATCAGTATTTTAAAAGACTATCTAAATTTGTATACTGCCAATTACATTTTATTATTGTTAAGTTGTGGTTTTGAGAACTGCTTCCTTTTAGCATGTATGCTTTTGAATCCTAACACTATTTTGTTTTGTTTTTAATCACTGAAATGTGGATACTCACAAGGATTTAGGGTTGCACTTTTCTCTCAGCCAGATGTTCATTCTAAAATCATCCACTAACACTGCATAAACTTATTGACTTTTTTTTCTGTGTTTATACATATTAATAAAGTGGGGATTTTAAATTGGATATCCAAACCATTAAATAAAAAATATATGTACTGGACTGAAGTAATGAGGTTTTTAAGTTAAAATTATCTAGGCTACTATAAAAGGTTTGCTTTACTTTCATGTGAAAAGGAAAATCTTATGAAAATCTCAAAGTATGAAAGTTGACATCATGTAAGTAAACAGGAATTATTTCTCCAAATTTACACTCCCTGTGTAGAATTTTCCCGTTTTCCTCTGAAATTTATTTTGTCTCATTACATTCCTTACTATGATCGTTAAGACAGAGTAACACCTTCTGTATTGATAGAAAATGTTATTTATTCTTTCCACTTAGATCTGCAGAATTTTTTTACTTGAAATTTTTAGGTTGCCTAAAAATATAATCCATATGCTATTTCAGCTTAGTGGCATTAGAAAACTATATATAAAGTGGCTGCCTGTATATGACTAAAATTAGGTTCCAATATTCACTGTATCTTTCATGAGACATTTATAAATAAAGTAGTTCTTTTTAATTCTGTGTAAAAATTCTAAAAATGCTTTTATGATATATACATTACTTTGGACTGGTGGAGTATTACTATATAACTGATGTCTATTTTTGAGATTAATAAAGTTCTCTGTGCTTTTAGTGTCAAAATTGCAGATCTTAAATGTTGAACCAGAATGGTATATCTTTCAAAGTCTGTGAAAAATGAAATCCCTTAAAATTATATGTCCTTAAAGCTCCATGAATCATTCTTTTTTAATAAATAATTCAGTTCTCATTTTATTCACTTACACAAGAGAGTAACCCCAAACCATTAATAGGGCAATTACTTATTTTTAATGAACTGAGTCCAGAATGTCTATAAAGCAGTCCTTTTTCTAGCAAAATTTCAAGGTATGCTTAATTAATATTAACTGAATAGATACTTTAATATCATGGGCTACTTCAGTAGTGGGATTGCACTCTTGAAAGGCAATTTTATGCAGCCAGAGTAGCAGGTAGCAGAGATAGCTCCTGTCAAGTTGTAAATTAGTGATTTCTTGATAAAAGAGGAAACAAAAGACATTAAATATTTAAACCTGAAGTAAGAAAATTGAGAAGAAATTGTAAGTGAAATAAATGTTTCCTTTTCCCAGGACAATATTGGGAACTCAGTAATCTTTTCCTCTTTATATTAAAGGTAACCCAGTTCATTCATCAACACTCTTTGGTACATGAATTTTTACCTTATCCTTTGTTCTCTGATTTCACATCAACCCACCAAACCTACTGCACTGAATTCTAGCCAGGTGCCTATTCTTATTACTTGTGAAAATCACAGAGAATCATGATAAGAAGTGAGTTTAATGGGTGTAGTTGGAATAAGAAAAATAATGTTAGGATTGAATAGGGACAGTAAATGATGACTAAAAAGGACAATTTATAACCCGTATGCTCTATCTAAAGGAATGTGGCAAAACAATCAATATTTATAAGTTCCTTCAGGTGGAAGGGACCAGGGTTTTGGTAACAGGTTAAGTGCAATACCATGACCCTGGGCCAGGTATTAAATCACAGGAGCACTTCAGCAAGAGGCTGAAGGTCTATAGAGTAGAAACTAGCCACCCGTGAAATGGTATGAAAGGAAAAAATTAGAGTGGAATTGTTGCAGGTCACTGGATTGATGTTCAATATAGTATTCAAGCTCCAAGAAATTAACATATTAGATCTGAGAAAATTAGACCAGTTGACAGTTAAAATAGACAACCTCAACATGTGAAATATGGACAGGTTTGGTATGAACACAAGTGGCAAGAAATATAATAGATTTGCAAATCAATACAGATGTTATTCCTAAAATACTTTCTAGAGAGAACTGTTAGATCTGCACTGTCCAGTATGATAGCCACTAGTTACATGTAGCTATTTATATTGTTTAAATTAATTCAAATTAAAATCTAGTTCCTCAGTCACACTAGACATTTGCATGTTCTCAGTAGTATCTTATGGCTTTGGCTACCATATTTTTCAGTACAGATACAGACATTTCCATCACTAAGGAAAGTTTTATTAGTACTGTTTTAAGTGAAACACATTAGTATCACAATTTTACATAGTCTGGGGCTGCCAAAGATAATTTTCATAATTAAAAAATAACTCATACTAACAGGAATTGTAACTTATTGAGAGCCAATAAACAAATACAAGTAAAGCAATGAAAGTAGTAAAAGTCCCACAAATACAGTTGTTCATGTTTCCAGGAAAAGATGTTCGAATATAAGCATTTTTCCCTCAGAATTTACCAAAAAGAACAAAATATTTAAAAAAAGAAATTTCTATGTTGAAGCCATACACTAAAAACAAACAAACAAACTGACATTTGGAGCCAAACAAGAAAGAATGCCAAGAGTTGATATATCCAAACAAGAAATAGGATAGACTTCAATGTTGTTTAGAACTTCATAACTTGAAGTTTTTTTTTTTTTTTTTTTTTAGGATATAGAAGGTTAGACCAGTTGTTTCCAGGTAACAACTGGCAATAACTAACAAAGTAAAACATTACATACATATTTTAAAAACAAAATTTTTGCATAAAGAGATGCTTGAAGGAAATAAATTTCAGTTAAGAATGAGTCCTTCCTAGGTGAGTCTGATTGATGACTACTAGATGCATTTGCTGATTTATGGGATAGGTGTCTAGAGGATTGGATCTGCCATAGAAAAGGGGACTCTATGGGATAAAAGATAGAGCAGAGGTTTTAAAACTCTTTTTGTTGACATAATGGGTTGGAGTTTTGTATGTCCAAAGAGGAGCTACTTTATCTTCCTGCCAAGACTTTCCATTTGACTTTTGCTAAATACAGTGGTGGTAGTTTGAGAGACTGGGAGTCTATTCTGCAAAGGAGGGAGAGAGGGAGGCAGGCAGGTAGGCAGAGAGAGAGCGGGGTGGGAAGTTGGGGGGAGATGATCCATTTCAATGCTTAAATACAATAGAGAAAGTTCTATAATATACACAGGATAAAATTTGCCCTCAAGTCCTTTTAAAGCAGAGGTAAACTTAAGTAATTTAATTGTAACAAAGCCTTAATTCCACAGAATTTAGGTTTGATGAATGAAGGAAAAGGATTTTTATCTTCTGGAAAAATAATATTTGCTTGAATATCTTTTATTAAAAAAATGATTCAGCACAAAAATTTAAAAAAATCAGATGTGCAAAAGGTAATTAAAATTAGACCCATAATCAAGAGCAAAGTAGCCAAAAGAAGCAGACCTATAATGACACGTTAGAATTAACAAAAATACTTTAAAATGACTAATATAAAATATTAAAGAAATTAGAAAATGTACAAAATAGATTAAAATCACAAAGATTTCAACAGATAAATGGAAATTCTAATAAAGATGCAAAATAACATTCTAGAACTGGAAAATGCAATATCTAAAATTACATTTAATGTTTAACCACAGAGCAGAAGAAAGAAATAATGAATTCAAAGACAGGTAATAGATACTACCTAAGTAAGAAACTGAATTAGGGGAGTGGTGGGGGAGAAAGCAAAAATAACAGAATAGAACAGCTAAGAAATTGAGGATAATATCAAACATTTTAACAATTATAAACTGGAATTCTGAAAGTTGAGAAAGAGAAAAGGACGTGAAAGATGTCCAAAGAGATAATATTGGAGAATTTCCCATAGTTCAAGAAATTCAGAAACCTTAAGAAAATAAACATAAAGAAAATCATAACTTGGTACATTATAGACATAATGCTGAAAACTAAGAGAGAAATTTTAAAGTAGAGAGACAACAAAGACATTACATTCCAAGGAACAAGAATAACAAGGATGAATGACAGAAATGATGAAAGTCGGGGGAAAATAGAATAACCTTAATAAATAGAAAGAATAAAAAGAAAACAGTTTATCTACAATTTTTATACACAGCAAAAATGTCTTAAAAAATAAAGGAAAATTTTTTAAGTTGCTAAAAACTGAAGGTTGACAGAATTCTTCCTCAGTAGACCCATGTTACAAGAAATACTAAAGAAATCTTTCAAGATGAATAAAAAAGATCCCAGGTAGAAGCAAAGATCCACAGGACAGAATGGGGAAAAAAAAAGAAAGAGAGAGAGAAAGAATAACAATATAAGTATATGTGAAAGACTATGTATATTTTAAATAAAGAACACTAAAAAGACTAATAATATATTAATAATAGTATTATTAATCACATATATCTACACATATATACATATACATATATAGAAATCATTTATCTATTCTACTTTTGATGGACATTTTGGTTGTTTCCAATTTGGGGCTATTATTAATGAAGGTACTATGAACATTCTTATGCATGTGTTTTATGAATATGAATACATATACTGTTGAATATATACCTAGGAATGAAATTGCTGAATGAAATAGTGTGTATGTTGTGAATGTTAGCAGATCTTGCAAAACAAGTGTTTATATTAATTTGTATTTCTGGCTATAGAGCATGAGGTTTACTTTCTGAAATCTATTCGATTTCCTTGTTTTTATTATTTTTTTGTTTTTTTGATAGTTTGCTTTTTATTTTAATTCCTCTGGTGATATATTTCATGTATCATTATAGGCTATGTTTGCATTTCTTTTTTGACTAATGGCAATGAGCATCTTCACATGTACATTTGTATTCTCTTGTCAAATCTCTCTTATAATCCTTGCCTTTTTTTTTTTTTTTTTTACTGTATAATACATATTCTGGAGACAAAAACTATGTTATTTGTATTTGCATATATTTGTATTAAAAATAAATTCACCAATTTGGTGGGTTAAATTTTACACTTTTATTAGTGTATTATTAGTGTCAATAGAAATTCTTAATTTTAAGGTGGTTAACATCATTAATAGTGTCCTTTCTTGTGAACATGTTTGTGTTTTATTAAAAACTAAGTCTACATTTTAAAACATGATGTTTTTTATTATAAAAAAAGATGAGCAGTGTATGGATAATAAACCTAAGAACTAAAAAATGTTCTCTTCTTTATATTGTTGGCACTTAAAAATTCTGCTATAGTCATTATTGTTATTACTGTTGCTATTGTCATCTGTTGATGGTTGAATTAATACTTTTTAGCTCATTTTAGTTTTTGAGCACTGGTCTGCAATGTACTCCAGTTTAGTTAATTAATTAATTATTCTTTATCCTTCTACCCCACTTCTTTCTATCTCGCCATGGGCCACCATGACCCATCTTTCCATTTTTATGTGTTCTTATAAAAAGGATGTCACATGAAATATGAATGTGTATATATATATATAAATATGTACATAATTCCTGTCTTACAAAGTATTACTTTGTTTTCATAATTTTTTTAAGCATTATATTTTTAAGATCATTTTATGTCAATATATATACATCAAAGCTGTTGATTGTAGATGTTACATAATATGCTATGGCTTCAATTTACCACATTTTACCTATGTGCTCTAAGTGACAGATACACTGGTTGATGCCAGCTCCCTACCAAAACAAATAATACAGTAGTATATATCCTCAAGTATGTCCCAAAATAGGTCTGTGTAAAAAATTCTTAAGGAAATATATCTGAATGGATAATTTAAAAAATTACACACATTTGAAAGTAAAATTGATTAAAATCATGTTTAAAATTAAATCATAATGAAAATTATACTTTAAATGATAAAAATACTACATGACAAAATTTGTGGTACAGCTAAAACAATGCTCAGAGTGTAATTTATAGCTCCAAATATATGTATTTGGAAGCATAAAATGTAAAATTAAATGAGTTAATCAAACACTACAGAAATTTGAGAAATAGACAAATGGGCACGAATAAAGATTCAAGGAAGATGGTGATGATAGTCATAAGGGCAAAAAATAATGAGCAGATAGTAAACAATTTCAAAGATGACAAGAAAAATGAAATAGTTTTAGTAAGAAAACTTAGGAATATGATAAGGCTGATCAAGACCAAAAGAGAAGACATAAATTACAAAATGCAGATTAAAAAGCAGATTTAATTACAAAAATAACAGAAACCAAAAAAAGTAGAATGAGCAAAACTAAAAATACAAATAGAATCAATTAATTTACTTGAAAAGGTAATGCCAGTTTCAGCCAAGAAATAAAAAATTTGAACAGGCAAATATGTATTAAAAATTTTTGTGTGTTAGTCAAAGATTCCCTTCTTTGTAAAAAAATAAAGCAAGAGGCCCAAATTATTACAAGTGAATTCTACCAAATAATCAAGAAATAATTAATTATGATAGTAAATTTATGTTATATAGTACATTTATATTAATTAAATAGAATAGTAGTAAATGTTTCAAATTCTATGCTATAAAAATATAATAATTTTGTAACAAAAATTAAAATAGAAAATAGAAAATTATATATATTTTAATTTCCCACCCCAAATAGACCCCATTTCAATAAGTTTAATGTAAGAGAGCTATTAAAAATTATCTTTATGTAAATTTGATACATTCTAAGCTGCTACTGTATTATTTTTCAACATCAAACTAAAATTTCTAATTTTATTTGCATGTATGATTTATATATAAGAAAGCTATTGATTTTTATTTATCTTTCATTATCCTAAGTTTTTATTCATTTGTTTGACTTATATTCCAGGTATACAAATGAATAATTTACAAATATTGAAATTTTTTCTCTCCAAAATTTTTATTTTAAAATACTATTTACTTACCGAAGTGCATTTGCTACACTGACACATAATTAAATTATGATATACCTGTTTTATTTTCATTTTGATAAAAATATTTCTATTGTTTCACTAGTAAGAATTACAAGTATTTGTTGTTTTCAGACAATTTTTCTGTCAATGTAGCATCCTATTAACTTTTTTTAGACTTTAAAAAATTAGGCATGTTTATTATTAGTATCATAGTCATTTTCAGTATCTCATCTAATGATTTTATGTAATTTTTTCTTTAAGTCTATAATCTAATGATTTTTATTATTTGCTATTCCAAAATATATTATTAACTTATTTATGGAAATGGTTTATGTATTGTTATGCATTGTACTGTATAATGATAAATTATATTTAGCGTTTGTGTAGTTTTATATTTTTGCCATAACAAATTACCACAAATGTAGTGACTTAAATGACATAAATTTATTATCTTACAGTTCTATAGGTTAAAAAACTGATAGACCTCTCAGTGGGCAAAAATCAAGATTTTGGCAGGACTGAATAACTTTCTGGAGGTTCTAGGGGAAAATGTTTTCTTGTCTTTTTCATCATTATTAGATTTTCTTTGATCACTTAATTACTTAGAAAAGTGTTTCTAAAAATGTTGCATTTGGATATCTTTTATTTGTTTGTATATTTCTACTTCTCTTTCCTAGGCCCACATACCCAACTACTTTCATATTTATGTTCTCAAATTTAGCATGTCTAAAATAGAACTCTTGATTTTTAAGACTTTCAAATCAGAGAGTAGACGTTACCCATCATCTTTAGCCAGAATTCTGTGATTGTAATAGCTTTACCTATCTGAAAATGAGTATGGAATTATAACTTTCAAAAGAAAGCTGTGTTCTCCAGCCACAAATACAATGAAAATCATGGTATAATCATATTAAACTACACATTTAAGCAGAAAGCAAATAATCTACTCATTTATTCCACATATATATTCCATATATATATAATCTCTCTATTCTGCAGCTGGCATGGTGCTATTATAAAGAAATGTCCATATTTGGTCCCAGTTTTGTGCCATTAAAGAGATTACTGTCTAATAGGAGAGAGACACCAATCCTGATGATGACACCATGTAGCAAAAGCCATGAGGGAGACTTGTAAGAAACAGTTGCTATTAAAGCCAAAAGCAAGGGCATGAGATAGTAGTGTCAGGAAATGCAAATCTTATTTTGACTCAGTAAAAACACACTGCTCTCCTTTAGGCATTAAGTAAATTATTTAACACAATTTTAAAATGATAAATCAGAGATTAGTGGTTAAAAACACAGCTATAAAAGCAAACGGGTTTGGTTTAAATCTCAACTTCACCAATTAACTAGCTTTGTGAGCATGGACAGATTAATTAACTTCTTTATGCCTCAGCTTCTATATCAGAAAAATGGTGATAATAATAAGGCCTCATAGGGTTGTTAGAATAGTGCCTAGAAAATAGTAACTTCTATTGAAGTGATCACTGTTGTTCTTAAATAAGTAAGTTAAATATTTAAACAAGGCAAAGAATAAAAAGTGGAAGGAGCAGAGCTTGAATGTAAAATTATATTAAGGGATTTAGAATTCCTTTAAATGGTCTTCTCTTACCATGGTATACTTCTAATCTTCTCATAACTACCCATGTATGTTTGGAATGGTCTCTAGATAGATGTGTATAAATACACACATGCAAAAAGAAACAAGGAAGGACATGGCATCACCATAATACTTCCTTAAAATTCTAGAGGAATTCCATAGAAGCATACACTCTATTAGTTAACAGTAAATTGTTTTGTTTTAGTTAACTGGCATCATTTTAGGATTTCTCTTTACTTCCCTACCAGTCAATAACATAACCGGATTTTATTTAATCATATAGGGTGATTTATGATATACTGATGTCCATATAGCTCATTTCAAATTTCGATAATGATTTCAAGTTTTATATTTTCCAGCAGTCTAGGGCAGCAGATTAACACTTCTCTGACACAAATTTTCTGAAATTGCTCTAAGCAGACCTGCTTCCTTTTGTCCAGTTGTCTGATTAGATAGCATATGACTCAGTAGCTGGTGAGCTGGGCACATTAGTGCATTGTGTTGAGTCAGGGCTGACTTCCCACCTGGGGGCTTTTGGCTCTGCTCTGATTCACACCCACAGGCTGCAGTCTGCCCCTCTGGGAGTCTGACAGATTGTATATTACTGTTCAAAAAAGGGTCCTGGCACAGTGGTGTGAGTGCATTAGTACAAATCTGTCACCATTACTGAAGGATAAAAAAATCACCACCCATGACTGCTGCTGGTATACGAGTACTATCATCTTTATTTATGAAAGGCAGCACATTTGGGCCCACATCCAACAATTAAGCTTCTTTGTGACCTCTAGTTCTTGATTTGGTATCAGAAATGGCTGGTTTCATTTGAAATTACTGACTCAAGAGCTCAATAAACTTTATGTCCTTACTATTCTGAAAAAGGGAGAGACGATATTAGCTTAAGCATTGCTCTATTCAATTTTCAACCTGGACGGAGTGGCAGATATTGGATCTACATTGGAGAAAGACGTTTCCTTTACTGTTTTGATCTTCTAGTGAATGCCAGATCTTGTAAAGGATATTAAACCGTGTATAGACCGACTTCCAACTGCTCTAGACATCTGAAATATCGCTCCTGAGGAGGGTATATGCAATTATCTTGTGTTGGGATACTTAAAAATCTCTACATTCTTCCCAGGTTTGTATTTGTAACTAACTGTTCATATTTGGATACTAACCTGTTTGTATTTATAATTTTTTTTAAATCTGAAAAGTAGAGTCTAGTATTAAGCAGACAACTTACAGATATACTCTCCTGCAGTTTTGTTTCACTAGTACCCCTTTTTAAAAAGGAAGTTACATTATGAAATTTTATTAAATTTCATTTATTTTACACACAGTTAGCAATGGCATGTTTTAATGTAATGGCTCTCTGTATTAGCACCCCACCTGAAGGGCAGTAACTTCATTGAACATTTATTGCTAAGCAGACAGAGGCCTGTGATTATAACTCTAACATATTAGTTGAACAGTGGTAATTGCATCATTATTTAGCACTGCAATTTTATATTAGCGTTCTTTAGAAATGGATACTACCCTCTCTTTAAGGTAAGTTCTCTAGGAACCCTATTAGAAATATTTTCAGTGCAAAAACAGAAAACAAAACAAAAAGCAATTCTCATTTGTGGTGATAACAACAAGTGGATTGTCTGATATCTTGAACCTCAGGGATTAGTTATGATGCCAGAATGTTCACCTAAAGAAATTCCTGCTTTACACTGTGGCTAGGGCTGTGAGGAGAGCACTCAGCTAAATTAGATCATTACTGAAAACACAGTGGATCTGCTGCTGAATAATTGGCTTCAACAACCATACCCGATGAATTGCCAAACAACTGACTTTTTAACTAAGTGGGTCAGGTATGGCAATTCATTTAACTGTCTGAGACTTAGTTTCTGCATCTGTTAAAGTGTTTGTGTGTGTGTGTGCCTTCTCTTTTGACAAAGCTGTATAAAATGGTTAAGACTAATATCTGTGAAGTCAGAAATCTAAGTTCAAAACCCAGATTTGTTGTCATTCAACTGTGGCTCTTGTGTAAGTAATAATATTTTTGTGCTCAGTTTGTTCACTTGTAAAGTAGAAGCAATAATAGTACTTATTATTAAAGATTGCTATATACATAGACATAGAGAGACATATAGTGATTAGAACTGTATCTTGCACATAATAAACTCTATAAGAGTGTTAGTTATTATTCTGAAGTATTAATTTGGATGCTTCTAAATTAGAAATCAATATCTGTCAACATAAGTATCAAATTTGGGGGGTGAACCCTGTATTGTTTACTTTTATCTTCACTGAATGTGAAACAATGTCATTACTCAGTAATATTTGTGAATCAGTTAAACCTTTTACTCTTACTTTCACTGTGGCTGTGAATATGTAGCATTGGAAGTCCCTCATTTTGTGATGTATGCTAATATTAATAATGGTAAATAAGAGTCAAATTTGTTAACAGCCAATTACCTTCCTGCTTTGTATTCATCATGTCCAACACACTCCACAACTCTACAAGGTGGGAGATGGTAACTCTGTTGAAGATAAAGAAACTGAGGTGTAACTATTTGAACTGATGTTCTCGCTCCCTTTTTAGAATAGTAAGGTCATAAAGTTTATATAACATATTATACATACACCATTATTCTTTTTCAGTACTTAATTATAGGCATGAAGTAAAATATATTTTACTTATGAATAATTATTTTTAAGAAAATAAATATATATTGGGATATAGCTTCAGTAACAGATGAACAAATAATCAGATATTCTCTTAGTTGATCAGGTAAATAAGCAAGATAAACAAAGAAGGATCCACAGCAATGGGAACATGACTCTCTTTTCTTTCACCATCAATTACAAACTATCAGACTCATCACAGCAAAACAGCTGCTGAGATCTTCTTACATCTGGGGACTAGTGAGAATTTGGGTTCTCTTCTTTAGGTTACATTGTTGCTTCATAACTAATGTTGGAAACCCAAGGCAAAAGGAGCGGAAGACCTCTGCAGGTGTCTATTGAAACTAAGAGAGAAGTTTGACCTTGGCCCTGCATGTCTGTTCTTGCTGGCTATTCTACTCCCAAGAAGAGGCTCAGGAAGCTGGTTTCTCTCTTTCCCTAAAACTGAGAGAGAATAATGGGAAGATACAAATCATGAGGCCTCATCCCTCTGCTTTGCACGGACCAGTGACCTACCTCCTGGATTGAAACAATAGGGCCTGCTTCACCATCAATTCTCAGTAGGACTCTAAGGTAATATAGAAACCAAGTGAGATAACACTGTTCAAATACAGAATGTCTCCCTATGCTACAATCCTAGGGATTTACAGCTGTACAACTAGGGCTTCCAAAAGTCACATACATTCCAATGGTGTTGATTTGTCACAGCTTACTATATATGATATGAAAGAATTTGATAATTGTTCCTAACCCCCATTCTGACCTAGCACACTGCAATACAAAGCCCTTTATTCTAACCATATCAAACTAGTTCTATTTCCCCAAATCCCCAAATGCCATACACTGACATGCATCTGTAACTTTGTGTAAGAGATTCTTCTGTATGATATACCCTTCCAACTTCACTATTTACCTTATATTTTCTTTTAATATTGAAATCAAAACTCATCTTCTCCCAGCTTTCCTTATCCCAAACATGTCTCCACGTCTAATAATATATATCTACAGCATGAACTATATAATTGTTGATTTGTTTAGCTCTTAGCCTAGAGTATTTTCAGCCCCTAAGTTTTCTTTCTTTATATCTATCATTCCAGACTTATTTTAGTATAAAGCATAGAATTGGTACTCAGTAGTACAAAGTCTGAAGCCAGAATGTCTATTATAAAAGTTACTAGCTGTATAACTTTAGTAAGTCTCCTAAACTCTCTTAGCTTGTTTCCATGTATATAAATTTGGAATAACAATAGTATGAGTTCAAATAAGTAAAGGACTTAGAATAGTGTCTGGGATGTTGTACACACTATATAAAAATTTACTGTTATTATTACTATGACCAAATAGTTATTTCAGTTGGGATGCAGACCAGGTATATATGCAGAAGTGTGGGACCATTATAGTTGAAAGGAGGACCTTAAGATTGAGTAAAATGAAATATTATCTTATTAAAAAAATGTAGTCAGTATATGATACTTTATAACTATAAACTGCAATTACAAATCAAAACTTTTAGGTTAATTTATGACAACCAGATTCATAATGCACTGTTTTTTTTTTTTTTTTTTTTTTTTTTATTTTATTTTTTTGGGGGGTACACCAGGTTCAATCAACTGTTTTTATACACATATCCCCATATTCCCTCCCTTCCTTGACGCCCCCCCCTCGATTCCCCCCCACCCTCCCTGCCCCAGTCCTCTAAGGCATCTTCCATCCTCGACTTGGACTCCCTTTGTTATGCAACAACTTCCCACTGACTATTTTACAGTTGGTAGTATATATATGTCTGTACTACTCTCCCGCTTCTTCTCAGTTTCCCCTTCACCCCCCGCCCCCTCCCATACCTCGAGTTCTCCAGTCCATTCCCTGTATCTGCTTCCCTGTTCTTGTCACTGAGTTCATCAGTACCATTTTTAGATTCCGTATATGTGAGTTAGCATACAATATTTGTCCTTCTCTTTCTGACTTACTTCACTCTGTATGACAGATTGTAGTTCTATCCACCTCATTACATATAGCTCCATCTCATCCCTTTTTATAGCTGAGTAATATTCCATTGTATATATATGCCACATCTTCTGTATCCATTCATTTGTTGATGGGCATTTAGGTTGCTTCCATGTCCTGGCTATTGTAAAGAGTGCTGCAATAAACATTATGGTACAAGTTTCTTTTGGGATTATGGTTTTCTTTGGGTATATGCCCAGGAGTGGGATGACTGGATCATATGGTAGTTCTATTTGTAGTTTTTTAAGGAACCTCCAAATTGTTTTCCATAGTGGCTGTACCAACTTACAGTCCCACCAACAGTGCAGGAGAGTTCCCTTTTCTCCACACCCTCTCCAACATTTGTTGTTTCCAGACTTTGTGATGATGGCCATTCTGATTGGTGTGAGGTGATACCTCATTGTGGCTTTGACTTGCATTTCTCTGATGATGAGTGATGTTGAGCATCTTTTCATGTGTTTGTTGGCCATCTGTATGTCTTCTTTGGAGAAATGTCTATTTAGGTCTTCTGCCCATTTGTGGATTGGGTTATTTGCTTTTTTGGTATGAAGCTGCATGAGCTGCTTGTATATTTTGGAGGTTAATCCTTTGTCCGTTGTTTCATAGGCAATTATTTTTTCCCATTCTGAGGGTTGCCTTTTAGTCTTGTTTATGGTTTCTTTTGCTGTGCAAAAGCTTTTAAGTTTCATGAGGTCCCATTTGTTTATTCTTGATTTTATTTCCATGATTCTAGGAGGTGGGTCAAAAAGGATGTTGCTTTGATGTATGTCAAAGAGTGTTCTGCCTATGTTTTCCTCTAGGAGTTTGATAGTGTTTGGCCTTATATGTAGGTCTTTAATCCATTTGGAGTTTATTTTTGTGTATGGTGTTAGGAAGTGTTCTAATTTCATTCTTTTACATGTTGCTGTCCAATTTTCCCAGCACCACTTATTGAAGAGGCTGTCTTTTTTCCATTGTATACTCGTGCCTCCTTTGTCAAAGATAAGGTGCCCATATGTGTTTGGGCTTACTTCTGAGTTCTCTATTCTGTTCCATTGATCTTCCTTTCTATTTTTGTGCCAGTACCATACTGTCTTGATCACTATGGCCTTGTAGTATAGTTTGAAGTCAGGAAGCCTGATTCCACCAACTCCATTTTTCCTTCTCAAGATTGCTTTGGCTATTCGGGGTCTTTTGCGTTTCCATACAAATCGTAAGATTTCTTGCTCTAGTTCTGTGAAAAATGCCATTGGTAATCTGATCGGGATTGCATTGAATCTGTAAATTGCTTTGGGTAGTACAGTCATTTTCACGATGTTGATTCTTCCAATCCAGGAACATGGTATATCCCTCCATCTGTTTGTGTCATCTTTGATTTCTTTCATCAATGTCTTAAAGTTTTCTGCATATAGATCTTTTGCCTCCTTAGGCAGGTTTATTGCTAGGTATTTTATTCTTTTGGTTGCAATGGTGAATGGGAGAGTTTCCTTAATTTCTCTTTCTGCTCTTCCGTTGTTAGTGTATAGGAATGCAAGAGATTTCTGTGCATTAATTTTGTATCCTGCTACTTTACTAAACTCATCAATGAGTGCTAGCAGTTTTCTGGTAGAGTCTTTAGGGTTTTCTATATATAGTATCATGTCATCTGCAAAGAGTGATAATTTTACTTCTTCTTTTCCAATTTGGATTCCTTTAATTTCTTTTTCTTCTCTGATTGCTGTGGCTAACACTTCCAAAACTATGTTGAATAACAGTGGTGAGAGTGGACACCCTTGTCTTGTTCCTGTTCTTAGAGGGAATTCTTCCAGTTTTTCTCCATTGAGAACAATGTTGGCTTTTGGTTTGTCATATATGGCTTTTATGATGTTGAGGTAATTTCCTTCTATGCCCATTTTCTGGAGAGCTTTTATCATAAATGGATGTTGAACTTTGTCAAAAGCTTTTTCTGCATCTATTGAAATGATCATATGGTTTTTATCCTTCAATTTGTTGATATGATGTATCACGTTGATTGATTTGCGTATATTGAAGAATCCTTGCATCCCAGGGATAAACCCCACTTGATCGTGGTGTATGATTTTTTTAATGTGCTGTTGCAGTCTGTTAGCTAGTATTTTGTTGAGGATTTTTGCATCTATATTCATCAGTGATATTGGTCTGTAGTTTTCTTTTTTTGTGACATCTTTGCCTGGTTTTGGTATCAGGGTGATGGTAGCCTCATAGAATGAGTTTGGGAGTGTTCCGCCTTCTGCAATATTTTGGAAGAGTTTGAGAAGGATAGGTGTTAACTCTTCTCGAAATGTTTGATAGAATTCGCCTGTGAATCCATCTGGTCCTGGGCTTTTGTGTGTTGGGAGATTTTTAATCACTGCCTCAATTTCTGTACTTGTGATTGGTCTGTTCATGGTTTCTATTTCTTCCTGGTTCAGTCTTGGAAGATTGTATTTTTCTAAGAATGTATCCATTTCTTCCAGGTTATCCAATTGATTGGCATATAGTTGCTTGTAGTAGTCTCTCATGATGTTTTGTATTTCTGAGGTGTCCGTTGTGACTTCTCCTTTTTCATTTCTAATTCTGTTGATTTGCATCTTCTCCCTTTTTTTCTTGATGAGTCTGGCTAATGGTTTATCAATTTTGTTAATCTTCTCAAAGAACCAGCTTTTAGTTTTATTTATTTTTCTTATGGTTTCTTTCCTTTCTTTTTCATTTATTTCTGCTCTGATCTTTACGATTTCTTTCCTTCTGCTCACTTTGGGGTTTCTTTGTTCTTCTTTCTCTATTTGTTTTAGGTGTAAGGTTAGGTTGTTTATTCGATCATTTTCTTGTTTCTTAAGGTAGGACTGTATTGCTATAAACTTCCCTCTTAGAACTGCTTTTGCTGCGTCCCATAGGTTTTGGGTTGTTGTGTTTTCGTTGTCATTTGTTTCTAGATACTTTTTGATTTCCTCTTTGATTTCTGTAGTGATTCCTTGGTTGTTTAATAGTGAATTGTTTAGCCTCCATGTGTTTGTATTTTTTGCAGTTTTTTTCCTGTAATTGATATCTAGTCTCATGGCGTTGTGGTCTGAGAAGATGCTTGATATGATTTCAATTTTCTTGAATTTGCTGAGGTTTGATTTGTGACCCAAGATGTGATCTATCCTGGAAAATGTTCCGTGTGCACTTGAGAAGAAAGTGTAGTCTGTTGTTTTTGGATGGAGTGTCCTATAAATATCAATTAAGTCGAGATGGTCTAATGTGTCATTTAAAGCTTGTGTGTCTTTATTTATTTTCTGTTTGGATGATCTGTCCATTGATGTAAGTGGGGTGTTCAAGTCTCCCACTATAATTGTGTTACTGTCGATGTCCCCTTTTATATCTGTTAGCATTTGCCTTATGTATTGAGGTGCTCCTATATTGGGGGCATAGATATTTACCATTGTGATATGTTCTTCTTGGATGGATCCCTTGATCATTATGTAGTGCCCTTCCTTGTCTCTTTTAATAGTCTTTACTTTCAAGTCTAATTTGTCTGATATGAGTATTGCTACTCCAGCTTTCTTTTGACTTCCATTTGCATGGAATATCTTTTTCCATCCCTTCACTTTCAGTCTATATGTATCCCTTGGTCTGAAGTGGGTTTCTTGTAGGCAGCATATAGAAGGGTCTTGTTTTTGTATCCATTCAGCCAGTCTGTGTCTTTTGGTTGGAGCATTTAATCCATTTACATTTAAAGTGATTATTGACATGTGTGTTCCAATGACCATTTTCTTAATTGTTTTGGGTTTGTATTTGTAGGTGTTTTCCTTTTCTTGTGTTTCCTACTTAGAGAAGTTCCTTTAGCACTTGTTGTAAGGCTGGTTTGGTGGTGCTGAATTCTCTTAACTTTTGCTTGTCTGGAAAGCTTTTGATTTCTCCCTCAAATCTGAATGAGATTCTTGCTGGGTAAAGTATTCTTGGCTGTAGGTTTCTCTCTTTCAGGACTTTCAGTATATCCTGCCATTCCCTTCTGGCCTGCAGAGTTTCTGTAGAAAGGTCAGCTGTTATCCTGATGGGTTTTCCCTTATATGTTGTTTGTTGCTTTTCTCTTGCTGCTTTTAATATTTTTTCTTTGTGTTGAATTGTTGTTAGTTTGATTAATATGTGTCTTGGTGTATTTCTCCTTGGGTTTATTCTGTATGGGACTCTCTGTGCTTCTTGGACTTGGTTCATTATTTCCTTTCCCATGTTGGGGAAGTTTTCCACTAGAACCTCTTCAAATATTTTCACAGACCCTTTCTTGTTTTCTTCTTCTTCTGGGATGCCTATAATTCGAATGTTTGTACGTTTAAGGTTATCACTGAGGTCTCTGAGGCTGTCTTCTAGTCTTTTTATTTTTTTATCTTTTTCCTGCTCTGTGGCGTTTATTTCTTCCATTCTATCTTCCAACTCACTTATTCGTTCTTCTGCCTCAGTCATTCTGCTGGTTAGAGCATCTAGAGTATTTTTAATTTCAGTTATTTTGTTATCCATTGCTGTTTGTTTTTCTGAGTTCTTATGAACTGTTTCTTGTACTTTCTCTAATTTGTTATCGAGATTTTGTATCATTTTTACTATCATTACTCTAAATTCTTTTTCAGGCATTTTTCCTATTTCCTCCTCATTTATTTGGTCTTGTGGGTTTTTTTCCTGCTCCTTTGCCTGCATGGTGTTTCTTTGTTTCCTCATGGTTGTCCAAGCTTTTGGGGTTGCTTGTCCTGGTGATAGAGGTGTTTATAGAAGACTGTCCAAGCCTCAGACTAATGTCCAAGTATTGGATTAGACGAATATTCAGTCTAGGAAACACATACATGTATAAGACACACAATTATTGAATCCGTTAGGACATAAGGCTCTAGAAAGACCTGACAGAACCCCAGTGTGCTATCAGATATTCAGAGAGAAACCCAGCAGAAATTGACAACTGAAACAGAACAAATCAGAGACAGAAGCAAAAGCAAACAAACAACAAATAACACCCTACACATACAAACATCAATCCAGGGAGATTTTGTAAGCTAGGATCAAATATAGAAATGAGCTGGAGTACCACCAGAGAGAATGGAGATTCTCAGAATGTAATTAGACAACTGTACTAAGAACTAAGATAAAGACAAAAGCCTAATATTAATACCAAGGCAGTGCATCATCTGGAGAATAGAGCAAGGAATCTGAGCAGACCGATAGTGTTGCTTATAAGTATGTTAAGATAAAATACACTTAAAATGGCTGGAAGAAAGGGGAACAGAAGAGCGTAATGTGGTTGGAAATATGCAAAGAAAAAGAAAGGAATAGAAGTGTATAAAAGAAAGGGATGAAAGGAAAGTATGAAAGATATTTTGTCCGTACTACCAAAAACTTAGCTAGATATAGAAGTATTTTAAAAGGAAAAAAAAAAAAAAAGAGTAATAAATATCCTTATAAAATTATGTTGTAAAACTTGTAGATCCCTTAGGGCTAAGATCGTATTTAATAAATCAAAAAAAAAAAAAAAAAGAGAAAGAAAAAAAAAAAAAAATCCAGAACTGATCCCCGAATGGACCAGTTCAATAGGTATTGATACTACTATTTCTGTTTCCTTAGCGTCTCAGCTGTAAGTGTCCTTTTCCTTGCCTTGGTTTTTTTTTTTTTGCGTTATTCTGTGACCAGCAGAGGTTCCTTTATTGTTCGTCTGTAAGCCTCGGTGTGTGGGGAGGGAGAGGGTGCAATAGTGGCTCCTTCTCCTGGGAGGGAGTGAGCAGTGGCGCACTGTTGCTTCAGTCAGGCTTGGAGGTGCCTTTTGCAGAGGGCGCTGGTGGCTCAGGCGTACACAGAAAGTCTTAGAGTTGGGCCTCTCTCGGGGTTTTTTCTTTTTGATGCTGGTTTTTTTTTTTTTTTTTTTTTTCTCTCGGCAGCCTCCCTGCTGCTGGCGTTGCAAGGAGTTTTAATCTAGCCCCGCCCGAGCGCCTGAGGGTGCTTGTTATCCCTGAGCGCCTTATGTGGCCCCGCAGGGCGTCTCTCCACTGCCTGTTGCAGAGGCGCAGAAAGAGAGAGAGAGGCTATGCGCGCGGCTCCTCCCCCCCGCCCGGGAGCCTGCAGCCTCCAGCCGCCATCATGGCCGGGCAGCTTTCAGGGATCGGCACTCCTCTCCGCGGACCTCCTCCCTCCTGTCCTCTCGGTCCGTCACCCTACCGGCAACAATGTTTCTCCCCCTGAACCAGCTCTCCGGTTCCCACGCTCCCGCTCCTGGACCCTCCATTCAGCCGCAGATGGATGTCTCGGTCCGGGAACGCTGAGCTGCGCTGCGGACCCTCCGTATGTTTCTCACTCCCTCCCGTCTGCCACAGCTCCGCCGCTTCACCCTCTTTGAGCCCTCGTAGATGCCTCCCTACCGGCTATGTCAGGTTCTCCGCAGCCCTTTCCGGTGTCCGAGGCCGTCTGCTGGTGTTCAGCTGGTTCTCTGTGGGAATGACTGTGTCCTTCCGTGCATTCCCAATGCATCTGTGGAGAGGGATGCACTCCACGTCTCTCTACTTCGCCGCCATCTTTTTCTCCTTCCATAATGCACTGTTAAATACAATTTTCAGCTGGCAAAAATATGTTCATCTTCACTACCACTTACAGGAAAAATACATAGTATATTAGGCTGAATTGTCCACCACTGTGACTTAGTATAACATATCTTCTGTTTTATTGTATCATGGCTTTGGTGTAGCTGCTATGACACTTTGGATTTCGATCATTTCAGGAACATTCAGAGGGTAGAATGTCACCTAATGAATCATTAATACTGCTGTAGCAGCATGATTTTCCATTATACTTTCTTCCTGAATGGTAACCTGACTTGACCCTAATGAGTTCTGGGAAATAATAGAATCATCGCTCATCTGGCTGTACATGTGATAATAGGGATAGATGTACATAGACCATTCTTTCCATTTCATCAGCAATGGAATGGGTCCACTTGGTGATAACCATTAAGATGAGTAGATGTGTGCTATACTCAATCATTCATGAGGCTCCACACAACTTTCTTCCTTAATTATCTTAGTGTGAAATAGATAGTTCCTTCACAACAGAAAACTAAAGGTAGTTTTTTATGTTACTTTATATTATATAAAGAGACTTAAACATGCTATTAGGAAGCAAATATAAGTTAAGTACTTTCTTAAAAATATTTTTTAAAATATCATAGACTATTGTAGGTGGAGTTCTCCTGGGAACAGACCCTAAAATGTGCTTGTAGAAAATTTGTTGGGGTGTGTTACCTGCAGCAAACCGTGTAAGGAAACAGAGGCAGCAGAATGGGTAAAAGAAGATGCCAACTGTAATGCAGTTGTGCAAAGGCCTTAGCTGATCCAAAGATACTATAATTGTACTGGGTGCTCTCAAGCTGGCATGGACTTTCAAAGTTATCTTGAATTAAAGGAAGGGAATCAAGATTCATACCCTTGTATCAAACAGTCATTGAGAACAAGGTGCCCATGGAGGGAACATAAAATCTAATGCGGGGTCACTGAGAATCAGAGTTAAGCCATCATTTCTGGTATCTGAAGAAAAAGGATAATTACCAAATGTAAGTTTTATAAAAACATCAATATTATTACTATAATTCATCTCCTTAATTTGCTAGAACACCCATTTCATTTGTTTTATGCTATCAGAAGGTATTAACAAAGCTAAAATTGCTATTCTGTCAGTTATGTTTTTCATTTAGTGAGAAATCTGTCCCCTTGAAGACACTTTAATATGCATCACCACTATGAAAAAGTTAAGCAAGCTCATTGAGCCTATCAAGTAAAGTGTACCAAATAAGGAAAAATAATAAAATGTAATGTGCCTATTGATTATAGCAGCCAAGCTTTCCAAAACCAAGTTGTATATCATACTGCCTCAATTATGTCTAACTATTCAATTGGACTGAAAATGTAAAAATATAAATTTAATAGTTTTATTATAATTCAGAATCACTGACCTATTTCTAGGGCTGGCTGAGAGGGTCAGAAAGAGGAACTTTTATGTAATAAAATTTTAAAAAACAAACAAATACTTTTAATAAGAATATGGGGTGAAAAGAAAAAGTCTACTTTAGCCAAAACAGAAAAACAGCTTTCAATGCTGTGTCGTTCATATACATTGTTAGTTATTTTTCTAATGGAAATAATTTTCTTTATAACTGGGTGACTTTCCTTTTTCCCTACTTTACATAATAAGAGTAGTTGTAGAATTATAAAATTAATATATTTGGTTATTGCAACAAAATCTAAAAATGAAATGAAATATAAAAACAATATAATATATAATCTGATTCCAACAGGTAACCATTATTAATGTTTTGATTTGTATTGATATATATACATATATGTGCATATACCCATACAAATATCTATGTATGTAATATTGTGTGTGTGTGTGTGTGTGTATGTGAGATTTGTACATCAGGATAGTCATACTGACAGTACTGTTCTGTAACACATTTTTCAATTTAATACATCAAACTATCAATAAGAAAGCAAAGATATTTTTATTTGGTCGTATATATGTACTCTAATATATATATATCCATTTTCAAGAGTTATCTTTTATTTCTTTATAATCTTTTTCTACATTTGCTATTAATGTTATTGGTATCAATGCTACAATAAATATCATTGTATTTATATCTTTGTAGATTCCATATATTTTTCCTCAGAATGGGTTTCTAAAAGTGGCCATATTTGTTTATGTGGTTTTAACAATTATATGATATACATTTTGAATTGAGCTTAAGAAGTTCTCACCAATTTCACCCTCACAGCTAGTGTAGGAGAAGGTAAATTTCTTCTACCTTTTTTGTTTCAGAGTATTCATATTTCTTTTAAAATCTTGTTTTCCATTTTCCATGCTTCTAAGCAAAAGAAAGGGGGAACCCCCATTATCTTAATTCACATTGCTTTAATTACTACTTATGCTGAACATCTTTTACTTATTTATGGGTCAGTGCATTTCCTCATTAGTAATTATACTTTACTTTTTAATTGTAACTTTGTCTTTCTCTTATTTTGAATTTCATTTATATATTAAGGATATTAAATCATTGATCTATTGCTTCTCCATAAATGTTATTTTTCTAGTCATGACTTACCTTTGTTTAAGGCATGCATAATGTTTTCATCACTTATTTTTGTTATAAAGAATTTTTATTTTTTTGTGTGTGGTCAAGTGTCAGTATGTTTTTAAAATAATTTCTGGTTTTACTGTTCTGTTTAGAAAGACCTCTGTTTCCTGGTTTTCTGTTCAAGATTGATTGATGTTGGGACAAGTATGTGTTATCTAATCTTTCTTTAAAAATTGGTTTGAAATGCAGAGTAAAAAGCAAAGACAATATTCTATCACAATATTCTAAAATCAAGAAAAGCATAAGCTTTTCAGATTAACATGAGAGTAAACAGAAGTGAGGAACCCCAACAAAATAAAAATTAAAGAAAGATCTCTGATCAAACAGTCTTCTAGTGAAAGTCAGGGTAATGCTGAGATTAGAGAGTAGAGAATAGAAGCAAATGTGGGTTTGGGAAGCGAATGAAAGAATTCCTCAAGTGTTCTTAGAACAGTTGCTCCTGTGCTTAAGCATAAATTTTCACATCTGAAGGCGAGCTCTCAATAAATTTGAACATCTGTGATGAGAGCATTAGAGTGAGTACTGGGGACACAGACAAAAGGGTGATCTCTATGTAAGTCCAACCTTCAAGATAGACAAAATGTCCCTGAATTCAGAATGTAAATCCTTTTCCAATAGGAAAGAATTAGCAAGGAAATCTGGCTGGGATTTACAACAGAGAAGATCCTTAAATCAGTATCTGCATTTAAGGCTTTCAGCACAGTAAATTTCACGTGTTGGGGAAGTTTATCCAAATTACCAGTTCTGCCGAATCTACGTCTTCCTATGATCAGTAAAAATCACCAGTTTTTTGAAGTAAGCCAACACTATGAAATAGCAAAACTAGGCTGCAGAAATAATGGGACTAAAATACAAAACATTCTTGAAATATTTATTATTTGACATTAGATATATGTTATAGGATATCAATTCCCAAAATAGACAATATAAAAGGAATTAAGAATTTCAGGAGATAAATTCACTCCCTGTTTACTCCAAGGTCATTATTTTTTAAAAATCTATATTTCCTTTTCACTTTTCATTTTTTAACATGTAAGTCTTTATTAACATTGATATTTGAGTTTAAGATATGGGATAAGCATATAATTGTATTTTATTTAAACTTTTTAGATAGTTTGTATAATAACATCTATATCTCTATTCTATTCCATTTATTCCCCATCTGTTTTTATGTTAGTACCAGTGCTTTAATTATTCTAGCTTATGTTTCAGTATCTTTTATAAGAAATCCATTATAATTGCTCTGTTTTATTTAAGTATGTTGTTTTCTAATTACATTATATATAACTGTTATATCAGTTGAATATAGCAAAAAAATCCACTCTTTGGAGGTTTAAATTTTTTGATAAGTATCAGCTAGACATTTTAATATCTGATATTCTAAATCAGTAATATGAATTCTCTCTATTTATTCAAAAGTTCATGTATGCCCCTCAACAAAATTTTTTTTCTTTTTAAGTATATAATTATATTTTTAAGGTTTCTGCCATTCATTGAATGTTTATTTTTGCTGTTTAGAATTGCATATTTTTTCAAAATCCAAATACTGGATACATACATACCATAAAGATACATACATCTGAGAAACAATGACAGAATTTAATAATGCAGTACATTAGAGGAGGTCTTTATATTATTTGGGGGGGAATTCAGATTTAATCATGGATGTAAATATTATTTTTCTTCTTTTCCAATATGTGTCTCTCTCATTTTTTCTCTTATTAAAATTTGTAGTTGATGTCATTGCCCAGCATCATGCCTGTAATGCAATTGTTTTCAGGGGTTTTTATTGGCTCAGTGTTCCCTCTTGTTATATTAACTATATGTCTTTGTAATCCTTGTTTACAAAAGGAGCAAACTTTAGAACAGAGACATAAACATTTGTAAAATGAATTTTTTGGTAAATATTGAGATTGTGATTGTTTCCTTTAACCTGTTATTTAATTAATAAAATTGCTTATTAGTCAATTCAGTATTCATCTATTATTACATTGCCAAATAAAGTCTACAAAATCATGACATATTGATTTTTACAATACTGCTGAATCCAATATGCCTCTATAACTTTTAGGATTTTGGACTTCGTCAGGTTTGAAAATGAGGTTTATTATAGATTGGTAACATATTTAGTGTTTTTCTTTTTTCTTTCTCTTATGTATTTCATGGACCTCACTAAAAAAAATTTTTTTTCACTAAACCATTTGTGTCAAACCCATCTTGGTGAGAAGGAGCAGGTAGTTCTTTAAAGTTTTTACAGTTTCTCCTGTGGTTAAGTATAATTTTAAGGAGGTTTGTATCTTCTTGAGTCTATGTCCTTAATGTATAGCTCCCAAGTAATCATCTCGAACGTAATCCTAACCTGATGGTCATGATCAACACTATCAGACCCTTCTTTGCTTCAGTCCCCCATGTTCAGTAGTCAATCTCTGCAGGCTTTGCAGAATCAAAGAAATGTAAATGACATTGTAGGAAAAAAACTCTCTACCTACCTTTACTCTAATTTCCTCTTATTGGTCACTTCACTTTCATTTGTAGCAATTCTTCAGGAAAGGGCTGGATGTTCCATTTTCAGAAAGAATGTGATCCTTATCTAGTATCCATGAGATAGAGAATTTTTATAATGGTTGGTTTATTTTTTTTATTTTTTATTTATTTTTTTTTTTAGGCGCACGGGCTTAGTTGCTCCATGGCATGTGGAATCTTCCCAGGGCAGGGCTCGAACCCGTGTCCCCTGCATTGGCAGGCAGATTCTTTACCACTGCGCCACCTAGGAAGTCCTGGTTGGTTTATTTTAGGGAGATATTGAGAGAGGAATGATGGAAATCAAACTTTAAGAACCATCTTGATTCTTTTATAGTTTTTAAATATGTTGTTATGTTGTTTTCATAACAGCAATCAGATTCCAGCTTTACATAATTCCTCCTAATTGTGCCGAGGACAGTCTCATATTTCATAGAGGTAAAATAATTTATTGATGAACTACTTTCAAAAACAAAGAAACAAAACACTTGAACTGGCTCATAAGTTAAAATATTGTAAAGGATAAAACTGTGCTAATGATATCAAAAAGAAGGCAGAAACTGCCTGTAAATCAACAGATAGTCCAGGATTTTGTCTAAGGAGTTCTTCCTTCTAATGAGGTGGATTATACAAGGGAGATGGTCTATTCCAGCTCTGGCGTTGTATACTTCTAGGAATTTCTTCCACTCTCAGTAACATCTTGTAAAGCTTTAATCTTTTTTGATATCAAATCATTGATTTAATGATAAAACAAAGAGTATCTTTATGGTTTGATAGTCCATAGATGGTAGGGCATATAAGTTCATTTGCAATTTCAACCCATCTTTCTGAAATAATTAAATTGGCAATAACTGTAAAAATTACTCTTGAAAAGATCACCAAATCCACTTAATATTGTATATTGATCTCCAATTGTGTCTTTTTCTCGTATAAGATAATTTTCCACTATTTTTCAATTTGCTTCTATCTCATTAGACATCCTTTTTTTTCACGTCTTATTCATTTTTGATCATTGACTGTTATAACCTTTCCATGTTCACAGCAGCTTTTATTTTAATCATTTTTATTATGTGAGTGTATATGAGAGAAAAATCTGGGGACTTTTTCTTTTAATTTTCTAAGAAATGTGGACATCACTGGAGATGGTAGTTTATGCTCTACCCCCTTCCACTTAACAGCAATATGCATCCGTTTAGCTGAAATTTTAATGTTTAAGTGGGTTTTTATTAGGATGAGGTCTCAGAGTTTCTAATTCAGATGTCAGAGGTTGGCAGCAATATCAATAAGAAGCCATCAGCATGGCCCTTATTCCTAATTCTCATCCTGACGTGTTACAAAAATAAGCATGATAATTTTATCGCTTCTTTTTCTGCCTAAACTGTAACTACATTAATCTGAAAGACAGCTGATTTTTCAAGGTCAAAAGTGCTTAGTTACAAATTGATGAGCTATTATGTGTGTCTGTGGTTTTCTTGATGGCACTGTATTAATAATACGCGTGCAGAACAAGCCATAAAAATTCCATTTAAAGGTATTAAGGCATACTGGGACATTTAATCAGGTTAAAATTCCTGTCAGTTGGCTCCAGGCACGATGTTGTTCAGTCAATGATTAACAAAGTATGTGGAATATAAAGATGCATGTCTATTACATGAGTTCAGATTTCACCGAAATGACCTTTTTTGTTTTCTGCATCTAGAAAATGATTCAACTAAAATGCATTGCAGTGATATTCATTGTTTTAAGTAGCTCATACTGTCTCCTGGCCTGGATTGTTTTGATTAGAAAATCGAGAGATAATATACTGAAATGTTTTTAAAATATGAATCACATTGTAAGCTTTCTTTTGTGATTTATAAAAGCTATCTCACCAGGTGTTCACTATGCTCTTATAAAACCGAGAAAGATTAAATGAGAGAAAGCTATGGAAAGCTTTTTTCTGATAGCCTCTTACAGTATACCTTACAAGTTCAAGGGGAATGTTACTTAAGATACAGAATATAATGTAAAAGAGATGCCAATTAGTCTGCAGAACTATGTGTGTATTATAAAACAGTCACATTTTTCAGATAAATAAAAGAATGAACATTTCTAGCCTATGAAAACCTTCTCTCTTTTATTTTCCTGTAGTGCTTGAAGAGGAAAATTATAGAAATTCAAGCTCCTAATAACATCCTTATATAGCAAAAATAAAAAAGAGTGTGACCATTCAAGTAGCAATTATAAAGCAGTATAAAAATTACTCTTCCATTTTAATTGCATAAAGTTTGCTAACATTCACACTTGTCTTTCATGCATGTGTCTGTGTATCTATCTGTATGGATATGGGTATATTTTAGTAAGTAGTAAATTAAATTGATTCTTTTTAAAAACAACCTGGCTCAATAATCTGAGTTACCTGGTCTTTAAACTTGAGAAGAATGCAGATTTATTTCAAAAAAACAAATAGCAGTGTTATTTCCCAACCTTTAAAAACTCAAGCTCTCTTTAGCACAAACTCACACCTTGATTTTTGTTTTTAAATTAATAGATAATTTCTTACAGCAGTTTTCAGCTTATGAAAAACTAGAAGAAAAAGTGCAAAATATACCATATTTTCCCCCTCCCACAGTTTTGCCTACTAACATTTTGCACTGTTATGGTACATTTTCCACAATTGGTAAACCAGTAACGATACATTATTTGACTAAAGACTATAGTTTATATTGAGGTTCCCTGTCTTTTTATCAGTCTTAGAACTCACCTCATCTTTATTTTTTATTTCTTCACCTATTTCTCCCATTCCCTGACACCCTGCCTCTGTCAAACACTAATCTGTTCTCTGTATTTATGAGCTTGGTGGGGTTTTTGTTGTTATGTTTCTTTTCTTTCTTTCTTTTCTCTTTTTTAGATTCCACATGTAAGAGAGATCATAGGATGTCTTTCTCTGACTTACTTCACTTAGCATAATAACCTAGAGGTCCATGCATGTTGTCGCAGTGACAAATTTTCATTCCTTTTTGTGACTACTATACTATATTCCATTCTCTCTATATATACCACAGTTTCTTTATCCATTCATCCATAGGTGGGCACTTAGGTTGTTTCCATATCTTGACTATTGTAAATAATGCTGCAGTGGACTTGCAGGCACATAAAATTTTTTGAGTTAGTTTTTTATTTTCTTCAGATAAATACCCAGAAGTGGAATGGCTACATCATATGGTAGTTCTATTTTTTTTCCCTAGAATTTTTTAAAATTTTTATTGAAATATAGTTTATTTACAATGTTATGTTAGTTTTAGGTATACAGGAAAGTGATTCAATTATACATATATATGTATATATAAATGTATATATGCTTTTTTACATTCTCTTCCATTATAGGTTATTACAAGATATTGAGTATAGTTCCCTGTACTATACAGTAGTTCTATTTTTAATTGTTTGAGGAACCTCCATACTATTTTCCATAGTGGCTGCACTAATTTATGTTCCCACCAGCAGTGCAAAAGTCTCTTTTCTTCACATTCTTGGGAATGCTTATTTCTTTTCTTTTTTATGACAGCCATTCTCACAGGTGTGAGGTGATATCTCATTGTGGTTTTGATTTGCATTTCCCTGATGATTAGTGATGTTGAACAATTTTTCATGTACCTGTTGGCCATCTATGTATCTTCTTTGGAAAAATGTCTATTCAGATATTCTGCCCATTTTTAAATTGGATTTTTGGGGTTTGTTTTTGTGGGATTTGTCTTTTGTTTTTGTTTTTGCTGTTGAGTTGTATGCGTTCCTTATATATTTTGGCTATTAGCCCCTTATCAGATATGTAATTTGCAAATATTTTCTTCCTTTTCATTTTGTTGATGATTTTCTTTGCTGTGCAAAAGCTTTTTAGCTTGATGTCTGTTGCTTTTGCTTTTGGTGTCAGATTCAAAAATCATTGCCAAGACCTTTGTCAAGGAACTTGCTGCCTATATTTTCTTCTAGGAATTTTAAGCATTCAGGCCTTACGTTAAAGTCTTTAATCCATTTTGAGTTAATTTTTGTGTATGGTGAAAGATATCATTTGAGTTTCATTCATTTGCATGTGGCTGTTCAGTTTTTCCAGCACCATTTATTGAAAAGGTTGTCCTTTCTCAATTATATTCTAGGCTCCTTTGTCATAAATGAGCTGATCATATATGCATGGGTTTCTTTCTGGGCTCTCTATTCTGTTCCATTGATCAATGTTTCTATTTTATACCAATAATGCAGTGATTTAATTACCATGATTTTGTAATATAATTTGAAATCAGGAAGATTTTGTGTTGTATAAATTTATGGATTTTACCAGAAGCACAGTATCATGTGTCCACCATGACAGTATCATACAAAATAGTTTAGTTTCACTGCCCTAAATACACCCTGTGCTCCACTTGTTCATGCATTTCCCCTTCCTCTCCCCATCGCTACAACCACTGTTCTTTGTATTCTTTCTATAGTTTTGCCTTTTCCAGAATGTTATATAAGTGGAATAACATAGTATATAGCCCTTTCAGACTGGCTTCTTTCACTTAGCAATATACCTTTAAGGTTCCTCCACATATTTTCATTTCATTTTATAGCTAAGCAATTCTCTTTTATGGATATCTACCATTGTTTGTTTCTCCACTGACCTGTTGGTGGATGTTTTGGATGCTTCTAAGTTTTGGCAATTATGAATAAAGCTCCTATAAGCATCTCAGTACAGGTTTTTGTATAGATATAAGTTGTCAACTCATTTAGGTAAATGCCTACAGGGCGATTGGTGGATCATTTAACTTTTTAGATCCTAGAAAAATGTCCCATTTTCACTTGAAGAATTTTCATTGCTGACTAGAATCAGACTGTAAAGAAAACAGCTTTCAAAATAAATTATTTTTTTCTTATGGAATGATTTCCAAATAGCAAAAGCAATTTAGCTTTTCAAAATAAATTTTTATTTAAAATATCTATTTTTTCAATTATAATTAAAGGATATATTATAGCCTGAAGTTATTTCTTCCTATAAAAACTCATGCTTTGTTATTAGGTTGTTTAGAACATTGAGAAATATTTAGTCCCTCTTAAAGTATTTTAAAAGCAGTCATTAAACTATCAGTTTTTTTATTGTATCTAGATATGGCTCTATTGTATATAACTAGTTTGCATCTGAACATTAAAGTCCCCACAAATGATACTTTTAAATTATTTAATTCCATGATAAAGTAAATTTATACTCTTTTCTCTTTTTTTGTTTTTGTTGTGTATAGTATGTTACCAATTTTCAGAATCACAAAGTGTAAGGATGAATAGATAATAATTATGTTGCAAGTGGTAATTTTACTTGGCTTCCTCAAAACTGAGATTTCAGAGGGTTTCTTTCTTTGGGTCTATCTAACATAAGCCCTGCCTCAAAAATGCATAAAAGGAGATTAACCATAAAGCTTCTAAACTTTTAGCATTCATTGTGTTTGTAGCAGAAGAAGAATTAGCAGTGTTTAGTTTAAAATGACAGAATTTACAGGAAACTTAGATTATGAACTATGTAACTTTTCTATGAATGCAAAACTTCTTTCCACAATATTTCTCATAAGTTTAAGGTGCTGTAATCTTCTCTGATAATGTTATGGTACAATCCAAATTCCAGTAAAATTCTTCTCTTTATCAATAGTTCATAATTATTAGTGGATCAGTACATGTCTCTCTCTCTCTTTTCATCCTCCTTACTTTCCTCCTACCCTCTCTCCCTCCTTTCCTTCCTTACTTACATCAGCATTTATTCAGTGTCTCTACTATATGCTAGACACTATAATATGCAACAGTATAAAGTGAATAGGACACAGTTGCTACTTAAAAAATCACCTAGTACAATAAAGAAGACATTTTTAAATTTCTTAAGTTTAATTCATTAAAACACCTTCAGTAAACAAAATTAATTATAAAAACAACAGGCAATTTTTTTAAAAAGACATTTATTTGTGATTTCAGGTCTTTATCTACCATGTACATGGGTTTACCAATAAGAAAAACCATTAGCAGACAGCAGACAATAGAGTTGGAAATGTAACATTAAATCCAGTTTACAGCATTACATGATGCTTTTAAAAATTAGGGAAAATGTGTTGCACTGTATTAAGTTACCGCACTATATCTTTTCAATTGTCTTAAAATTTAGGGGAAGGTTAAAAATCCTGTAACAATTGGGAAATAAGTCAATAAAAGGATATCAATTAGGAAGAGAGACATGAGCAAATGTCGATTTTGTACATTAAGAAATATAGTAGCTTTTTGGACACAGTTTTGTAGTTGTATAGAAGAATATATGTTTTTGTGTGAAGAAATTGGAGAAGACTAGAGAGAAGTTGAATTTTGAACTAGTCTTTAAAAGGAGATAAAGTAGGTAGGCAGGAGAATGCTTTTCAAGCAGAGAATAAATACATGCAAATGCCTTACAGGTTGTGGCCTCTGGGGAAATAAATGGTGGATGTTTTTAGTGGCTGAAATGAAAGATTCTGGAATGGAGTGGTGCTGAGTTTGTGGTTGGAAATATGGATTTGGACTAGCTTTTGAGGAATTCACAGTTAAATTAATAACTAGAATTCTAAGAAAATAACAATATTATAAAATAGGTGACTAGAATGATAATTGTTTTAGCAGCACAATTTTATTAGCTATTCAGAAGATGGCCTAGAGTGGAGGGGAGCTGGGTATGGAAAGGGCAATTAGGAGACAACTGTGGTGGCCCAGAAAAGAAGTAATGAAGCCTTAGATTAAATCAGCAGATGTGCAGCTCATAGAAGAGGCTGGGCTTGGAAGCAAAATGAATAAGACTTTGTTAAGTGATTGGATAGATTGAACGTGGTCTTTTCCTAAACTATTTAACATAGAATTACAAAAAAAATAATACTATGCAAGAGTGTTAAAATTCTCTATTAACCTGAAATTAAAGTTTTTGATTACATTTAAAAACTCAGTTGATAAAATTAAAGATTTAGTATAATATTCGTATAATGATATTTTATAATTTATTTTTAACTCCCTTCACTAAGTATTGAAAATTATCCTAAAGTAAGAGAATAAAATAATGTTTTACTTCCTTAATTATAAAGATGATAATAGTATTCAGCATTTACTGATTGCTTCTTAAATATGAAAACGTCTCCTAAGCTCCTTCCAATAATCATTTTACCTGTTTCAAGTAAAGAAAGAAAGATTCAGAGAAGTTATTTAAATGTATTCAGGTGACACTGCAAGTTATCCTTCAGAACTAGGATACAAATAATCTTCCTGCTCCGAAACTTAAGCTGTTTAAAATTAGATGGTATGGTTTCCCTTGAATGTTCTTTTGGATTAAAAACTGCTTTTTATAATAATAATTTTGTTTTTTAAATGTATATTTATGCATCTAGTTGATTCCATGTATTTTGTTAACTATGTATTCTGTGTCATCTTCATGGACATAAAACATAATCTTCTCCAAAAAATATTTAATGTCTCATTAGTAATGACTGAAATGTCTATATGGCATTAACATTGGATTCATTTTTCATTGTGCAAAATTGAAATTCATCTTTTACCTACCTTTACCCATAATTGTTAATTAGAAAACCTCTCTCACTTCTGAAAGCTGTTTCTGGACTTGCCTAGTTTGACTGACTTCAGAAAATGTTACTCCTATTAATTATTTTCTCTAGCTATGAGAGAAAGTACTATAGTAAACTATACCAATTGCATGTTTTCAATATTAATGTTAGATTTTTAAAAAGAAAATTCTATTATACATTATTTCAATAATTTTTATATACTTACTAAAATGACTTTATTCTTTCATTTAGTGATGTGATTTCACCTAATGCTTTTACTTTCCAAACTGTTTCATATGCTTTTGTTCCATTGACAAATACATGTGTTGTCAAAGTTCAACCACTTATTTGGTGACATTTTAACTTTAAGGTCTCCCTATTTTCAGTATCTAAAAAAGAATTTTAAGAAATTTTTTTTTTAGTCTAATAGGTTAACAGTTTATGAAAAGAACAAAAAATGTACTCTGTGTAATTTATATGAAAGCTGTGCAGGAAATGTCATGGTAAAGTTTAGACAATTGTTATGTTCAGCAAAATACAGTTTTCACTTATAGGGTAAGGCTGCTTCACCAACAGAACATTCATGGTAAATGTCATTAATTCTTCTTAAATAATTTAAAGAAGTCTTGATGTCTTTTATTAAGAGAGTCAGAATGAAAAATTCCAACATTTATTTATAAGTACATTCATTTAAAAACTTGGAGCAATGCAGTGATAGGGAGCAGTATAATTGATTATCATAGAATATCATTTTATATTAATATGTTTTTTAAGCAATTTTAGTGAAAAACTGGCTTTCTGATTGCATTCCTTTTTATTTTCCTTGCCACATTAATATTTTTCTCATTACACCATCACTTAGAGTACCATTTCTAAAACAGAGCCTCTATGATGTATGAGTGAGTAATGAAGATTGAGATAATATAGTTTTAAACAACTATTTGCCAAAAGCAGCAGCAAAATGCTGGAAGAATAGATTAATCAACCTCATGGAACATTCTTCTTTTCTCCTTTTTAACCAACATGTAAAAGTGTGTCAAAAATATCATGTGTATGTATAGAAGATAGAAGTAAGGGAATATTCTATTTCAATTCTGGCTATCTCATAGGCTAAAATTTTATTTTTTATTATGCATATTATAGTTTATCTTATAATTTCTTAAACATTTAATAATGTTTATTACTAAACAATAATTTTGATCATTCAATTATTCCTTATAACCTGAAGAGGTTTCTTAAATTACATTGGGACCTTAATAAAAATCTGTTCTCTTTACTTCTGTGGCATATGGTTACTGAAGATTCCTTTAAAATAAAGTTTAATTCCTAGTACCATTGAAATCACTATTGCACAGCTCACCATGTGGGAACTGGTCGCATGTCAGGGTCAGGGTAGGATGGAGTGGGATGTAGAGCATCAGTGATCCACCAAAACTGATGAACAGAGGCTGAGACCTTGTTTTTAAAAGACCAGAAAACTGATGAAGAGCCATAGCTCAGGCTACAAAATGGGATGACCCCATAGCATTTGGCAAAGCTGAGCATTCATGCTCTTAAATGGAGCAGCTGTGAATGGATTTAGCAGGGCTCTGAAATCAATTATAAGGCATTCTTGCTGCTAAGGACATTTCGTGGTCTGCTCCTCCAAAAAGTATTACCTTATACCAGTATTAAAGATTGAAATAGATTGTTGCTTTCCATCCAGTTAAATTGCTTAACATCTTTTTGTCCTTCAGTAGCTAGATTTTAATGGCACTTTTCTTTTTAGATTTTACAAATTCTCTTTGTGTTTCCAGTTCCCCCCAAAGTCCAAATTTTTAAAAGTTTTTTTTTTTAAAAACTCTGCTTCCTAGAGCATCCTTAGGTTAAGATGGCCGGAAGTTGTTAATATATATTCCATCTAATAGATGGCCAAGAATAGAATAAATACTATTAAACAAATCTTCTAATACCTAAGAACATACACACTTTGGACAAAATTTGAAGAATAGAGGCAACAGGCATACAGACACTGGCTAGGCTCTACCCTCTGGCCTTTGTCTCCACTTGCTCTCCCATGTGATTCAGTATTCTATTCTCATGGGAATAGAGATAAATATGCAAATGAGAGTAGAATTGCAAAGATGGATTTTACTATAAACATTGAACCTGAGTAGACTTTTTTTATGGTCCAAATTGATGTATGGGCCAAGGAGAGGGGTTTAGAGAGAGGTGAAATGATGTGTCAGCAGAGCTGAAGAAAACTTCATGCTAAACTGAAGCAGCACCTAGAAATTTATACTAACTTGGAGAACATTTTCTCTGTAAATTCCCATGCTCACTGAATTTAAGGTATACTTAAGCTGTTATTAATGGGGTGATACTAAATTGAATAAAAAAGATTTCATTTACCATATCCTTTACTATCAGAGCTTCATCTTTCTTCCTTGGTTTATTTTCCTTGATTCCTACTACCATGTTTATACTTCTTGAATTAAGATATGTGGCTTTTTTGCCCACCTCAAGATATTCTTCTGTTTCACAATTATGCATGGTAGCAAGAGATTTATCTCCTTTGTATTCTTTAAACCAGGAGACTTTGAACACATCAGGAAATCATACATTTTACATGTCTTTCTCAAAATAGCATATGCATTTCTTCACTGTATTTTGTTTCATGTAGGAACAGAGTCTCAAGATCAGAAAAGAAATAGCACATTGTTTTGAATGAACATGGACCGTATGAATTATCAGTCTTTCTGCTCCCTCACGAGAATTTAGAAGGCATTTATTAATAATTATTAAGTACTAAGCAAGTATATAAGTAGATATACAAGCAATCACAAAAAGACAATGACCCTATCATTACAGTCTTTATTGTAATGGCTCTTATAGTTCAGGCTATTATAGCACAGTTATAAATGCATGTACATGACAGTTATGTATATGTATATGTACATATACACGTATATGTGTGTATATATATATATATATATATATATGCTGAATATTCTATTATTCAGAATAATGTTTAGGACAGAACAGTAGGTTCTATAAAATCATATACTTTGTGATGAGTGTGAGGATGAATTTCAAAGGATGAACATTTTGGAAATAATTATTAAGAACTTTATGAAACATTAAATTTCAAATTCATAGTCTTTCTAAGCTTTAAACTTGTTCTTTCAATTAATTTTTTTATGTGATTCATAGTGTATGGGTTTGGAAAAGTATTATTACTGTCAATTATGATTTTTCAGAAAATGCTTTTCAAGCCTAATAATGCCCCTTAAACTATAAATTACTGTTTGAGCAATGTATTTTGATTGACATGTAATTAACTATATCTAAATAGTTTTATTGGTATCCTCATATCTACACTAATAAAAGATATTTTAATTATTGCCATATAGTTGTAAAATATTCACTTCTTATAATATTAATTAAAATGCTCAAACGTAAAGAAAGTTAAAAAAGATAAATTTATGACATAAATGGCAATATTAAGGACTAAAAAAGTTAATAAATAAGAAATGAACTTCATACAGTCTTCTTAAAACAAAATATAATCTTTATCTGAATGAGTGTATCCTATAGCAAAAGTAAAGGTAAAACTTATATCAATATATTATAGTTTTCTAGAATACCTAAGTGCATAATCTAATTCATATAATTCATGTTATATGCTGCATGTATTTAAATATTGCATTATCAAAGTTGATAACAAAGTTGACATATAAGAGTGAGTATCTCCTATAGAGGGAAGATAATTTAAAACTGTCCTTCTATTGATTTTTTACAACACATTTCATTCTAATTTTTCTTGTTCTTCTGTCTTAAAGGTTTAAGAACTCATTTTTGAGGAAAAATGCATGAAGGACGTGATTGCCTTTGTTAATTGCTAAAACTGCAGCAAATAAACAAAGATAGAATCTTAGACCTGCTATCTTAAATGTAATTGAGCTTCCAGAACTTATTACATTTTGCTTCTGTTTCTGACCTTAAAGATTATTTTCCTGAAATATTACTTAATTTTTATTTTGTCTTTATTCTTCTTTATTTTGTCTTTATCCTTCTACATGTGAGTAAAACTTTTTTCTATATGTAATAAAATATTTGTGCAAATACTTACTAAAACTGGTCCTAAAATTGCCAAAATGCCTCTGGTACTTCTGGTAATTCAGAGAAATACTGAGAAACACATTTGGTGATAAAAATTGATTATAATAAAAAATTACAAGGAGATTAGAATAAATATTTTTTTGTGTGAGTGATTTCAGGCCTTTGTCTTTGTCTACCTTGTGCACAGGAATTACCAAACAGGAAAGCCATTGCCAGACAGTAGAGTTGGGAGTGTAAAATTAACTCATGTTTGCAGCATTGCATGATTTTTTTTTTTAATTAGAAAAAATTGTGTTGTACTATATCAACAGTTACAACACTATATCTTTTTAGTTGTTCTATGATTTAGAGGGAGGTTGGGAACACTATAACAGTTAGGAGAGAGGTCAGTAAAAGGACATTATGTTGAAGAAGTCATGGCTAATTTGAGAGCTAGCCCTCAAAATGTATAAAAAACAGGGTTGGTGAATTTCTTTAAAGAGTTTAAAGAACATATATTTTTTAAGTAGTCAAAAGGGTAAAATATAACCCTTGATTATATTTATGATATAATTTAATTGGTTATATTTATGATATAATTTTAATTTAACATTTAATGCCTTATTACCTACATTTGGATTTTGTGGTAATTTTTTAAAAACCACTTGAGGCATTCAATGTGATATATACTTTCAGAGAATAAATTAAATATTGATAGAGGAAAAGAAATAGAAATAATACAACAATAAAATCACACAAAACATTTTATCAAAATAAATATTAAATATTATACTTTGATTAGAAAAAACTGATATGAAACTAAATTGTTGAAGTTATAATTATATTTATTCACAAGAGAGATTATATTCTAATAGAGTTCTTCTGAACTTAAGATTATGAAAAATTATTAGTTTTGGAGTTTTTTTAACTAAATTTTTCCAGTTTTATAATACCTACTCTTTTTCTGCTATAAAAAATGAGCAAATTAACAATATCCTTTTGCTTTACTTCCATCTTCCTGTTTTTCTGCCAAATATCATTATTCATATTTTTAATTTTACATTTTAAATATTTATAATTCTTGTATATGTTAGTGCTGTTCATAGATATTTCTGGCTTTCTACTTTCCAAGCATATGGTAGAATTGTACTTTCTATCCCTATTTTAGTCTGTTAGGGCTGCCATAACAAAATATTGTAAATGGGTGGCTTAAACAACAGAAATTTATTTTCCCAGTTCTGGAGGGTGGAAGTCTGAGATCAGGGTGCCAGTCTTGTCCGACTCTATGAGAGCTCTTTTTCTGGCTTGCACGTAGCTCTTCTCTCGTTATGTCCTTCCATGGCCTTTCCTTGCTGTGTGCACAGGAGAGAGACAGATACTCGCTCTCTTCCTCTCTGATAAGGCCACCAATCCTAACCCTTATGACCTCATTTAGTCTTAATTTCCTCTAAATGCTCTAGCTCAAATATATCACATTGGGAGTTAGAGCTTCAGCATATGAATTTGAAGGGGGTACATAATTCAGTCCACAGAAATCCCCATTCAAATGTAATGTAGCTTTATAACTTCTCTGGCTGAAAATATGTGAGTGGAAATTTTAAAAAACCCTGCATGATTTGCCAGGTTCCATTTTAACTGCTTGGGTGGAAGTGGAAGCTTCCTTTGAGATGAAGCCTTTCCTCAGTCTGGTTCTCTGAGGGACTACCATTGGCAGAGTTCTATTTCTTACCTGTATCTGTTATGGTATATGGTAGAATTCAAAGGTATTTGTTGTGCTAAGCCTCTGAGACACTGAGGTGTGTATTACCACAGTATTACTTTGTTTATCTGGATGCATATAATGAAGTGTACAATTTAATCTGTATCAGTAGTTCCCTTAACTTTTTGTTTTACAATTGTATTTATTCAATTTTCATCATCACTCTTTTTCAGTCACTTTAATCTTGTGTTATTTAAGTTATGATCAAATCATAATTTTTTAAAAATATAGTATTCAGTGTTGTATTATTTCTTTCTTAGGCATAGCTATTTTCTTTATGAATGTAGTAAATATAGTCATTAGGTTCATTTTATTTTTCTAAACTCTGAAAGTATCTCCACACTTTTTTGTATTTGAGCTCTGCTCTGGAGAAGTCTGAGAACAGTCTGATACTTCACCTTTTAAAAATATATATGTTTGCTTTTAAATATTTAAAATTTGTGGCTTTCAACTCCTCTATAACACCTTGTACTCCATACTCTATATGTCTTATTCTTTATAATCTTATTGCAGTATTTCACTCATTGTCATTGGCATATACTGTTTCATTGGATTGATATAGCATAACCTGTATTATTTACTGCAGGTACATGTTTCAGTTGCTCTCAGTTTGGACTATTGTCTATCACAATGTGACTAACATTCCTTTACATGTATCCTGATGTAGAAATGCATACATTTCTTTGAGTTTTCTACCTAGGAGTGAAATTGCTGAGTTACAGGCTATGCTTTTAGCTAATGTTACTGAATAATGACAAATCGTTTGCCAAATATAATAATTTAAACCATCAGCAGTATGGCGTGAGAGTCACCATTACTCTAGATTCCCATCAATGTTTGTTGCTTTCAGACTAATAAAATTTAGCCAATACAGTGAGTGTGTATTGGTATGTCATCATGATTTAACTGCAATTTCTCAGATGATTGATGATATTGAGTACCATTTAGTACTTTGTTAATACTAATTTTATGATTAAAATAATATGGAAGGTAAAATAGTACAGAAGGTAAATAACCCATGAATTGATGAATTTTCATTATTTTGGGGAAAAAATGAAATCTACTAGCATATGGCTATTATTAGTAATCTGTTTAGGTAGACGTGAGGAGATTGTTAGTAGCCAGAGAGCTGAAGTGTTTTTCAACCTCAAAGATAAATAGTTTTAAAATGAAATATTATCAGCAGTATCAAGATACTGCTTTTGTTTATTGTGTTACTTGACTCTAAGTATATCCAAGTCTTATGCTAGAATCATAGGGCTTAAGAGGTGAATAAGAGATGTTCCCTGTCTTCAAGGAGATTGTAACCTATACAGAAATACAAGGCAATACATTTTTTTAAAAATGTGAAAAAGGGCAGCATATAAACAGTTCAAAAGAGGGATGGTGTTATATATTACATAATGGGACTTAGCAGAACTGTGCCTTGGAGGGAAGTGTGGAACTAGATAATTAAAAATGAGTAGAAGAGAATTCTCAGCAGAAGGATTCAGAGGAGAGAAGTTGAGAGGTGGAGGTTTCAGAGAAAATAAAGTGAATAAATAGACTAGAGAGTGATTAATGGAGGGAGTACTACAAGCCAAAATGCAGGGAGTAGTTGATTTTTAGAGTTTGAATGATCTTAAATGCCAGTATACAGAACTCTTATTATATTTTTGGCTACCTGGGTGCCATCAAAGAATTTTACCATTGTAGGGGTGGGGTGGGGAAAGATAATAAGAAAAGTCTTATTTTAGTAAGTTTAACTTAACAATTATGTACTAGAGAAACTACTGGAGTGAATAGGTAGAAGGAAGAAAATACAATGGGGTGGTGAGTTTATCAACTGTCAATGGAAAAAAAAGGAAAAAAAAACTATTAGAAGCTTTATGTTGAAACAATCAGTTATTCTTCATGCAAATCATGATAAATGGTAAAATTTAGAGGAAAAGGAGAAATCACATCATGGCTTATGATTAATGATGCACTCAAACCTGCTATTGTTTTAAAATACTTTTATTCTACATTTACTGTAAATTATGTTTGTGTATGCCTTTGGAGACCAGGGGATAGAAAGAAAGAGATTAGCTTTAAAACATGAGAACTACATTCTTTCATGGGCTAATATGGAGTTTTCCAATGTGTATATATTTCTTCCTCTTTTGTGACAATTTGAATTGTACAGGCAAATATCACTACTAAAACTAAAAAGTCATATGGTTTTTATATTTTATTAGACATATAACATACTTTTTCTTATAAGAATAAGAAAGATTTTCTCATGTAATTTATCTAACAGCATGCTTTAAAAAAGTAAACTGCTTAATAGAGTTTTTCCCTGAAGGGCCAGCACCATATGTTCATAAACAATTAATCTGAAAACATTTTTCTGTTTTTTTCTCAGTGGTTTATTTGTTGTTTTTTTTTTTTTTTTGGAAACCTATAATAGATTGTAATTACTAAGGGAAAATGATTTTAGAAAATACTAATAGAAGTTGTCTGGCATATTGGCTTTTGCCTCATCATGAGCAAGCACCAGATTAATAGTGGAAAATGTATTAAATCCTTCAGATGTGTTTGGAAATTGACATTATGATCCCAGAAATGGTGCTACAGGCTCTTAGAGAGATGCCTAATGTTTTCTCTGTAATTAAAATTTTGATTGTAGGTTTATATGTCACATAGATTCCTTATGGATCAACTCTTTTTGAAAGACATTTTTATTATGATAACAAATCACATACATTCTTAATAGTTCAACTCATCTAGAAAATATTAGATTTCTTTTAAAAGAGTCATTCAACAAATCACAAAGTTTTCCCCCACATTTACTATACTTAGTGCCTTGAAATTTTTCTTTTCTCTCTGACCTTTACAAGAGCACAAATTTAAAGCATTAAATAGTGAATGTCAGAGTGCTTTCCTGGAGGCATAAAGAGCTCACTCACAGTGTAGTTATTACACAACTCACATACCTTTATATAATTTCTGCTCTAGGAAATAAAAGGTTAAACACACTTTTCATAATCCAAAGCCAAACAGTGACAAATGGAAGGGCTTGTTTTTTTAACCTCTTTTTATTATCTGTAATGTTTAAGAAATGCTACAGTGAATAAAACATTTTAAATAGAAAATTATATTCAAAAGATTGTGATGGACTGTCATAACATATGTTCCAGTAGCACTGAAACAAATTTGGAATGCACTCTAACAGTTTAGGGTCAGCACAATGGAATATTAATTACAGGACAATATTTTGATGTGAAGGATAAATGGGAAATTTTAGCCAGTCAAATTCAACATTGACCAATGGAATTTCTATTTCTAGGCATATAGAATATATACCTATTATATATATTACGTTTCAGTATTCAGATTCTGTCTTCCATTTGTGGTCTAGCTGAATTCTTTCTTCCAGCATTCATCATTTTAAATTTTAAATAACTATTTTCAGAGTAAAATATTTAGAACTTTTCTACTCAAAAATTGTAGTAGATTTTTTTTTTTTTTTTTTTTTTGGTTTTGCTTTTGCTTTGCTTTCATCTCTTAGGAAAAACTCCCTTTGAACATGAAAGTTTCTAAAGACAGAAAAGTGTTGACAATGACTCAATAATTCTCATGTTTGGAGACTTCAGCAATGGTTCTTAGACTTTGGGAAATCAGCTTGGAAGACAAGTTTCTAGACTGCTTGTGAAGAGTATGCAGAATCATGAACAGATCAATAAGGACATTAAACTAGATCTGAGTTATTGATGGTTCCTGTGGGCTATTCGAGGCTGTGAAGGACAAAAATTGGCTAGTTTGTTGGAAACAGGGACATTCAAATAGAGAGCATGATTCTAAAGTGTTAAACAAAAAAGCAACAGGTCAGTCAAAGCAGCAGAGACCATTATTCTCCCAGATCAGAGAATTTCAAATCTGTATGTGTATTTAACTTCCTGGCACTGAAGTTGCTCTGATGCATCATGGTGCTATACTACCAGTACAGATTTAGATATGGATACATGTAAAATACATGCTAGATTTCAAAACTTAGCAAAAATTTTTAAAAATGTGAAATACCTCATCAATGTTAACATACCTTAAATAATAAAATTAATTTCACCTGTTTATTTCTGCCTTTATAATTTATATGTTGCTAGAAAAATTTAAATTACATATGTGGCTCACATTGTTAGTCAAATATGACCCTATGGTCTTGAAGAATCATTTTTATTTTCTGTAAAAGTTTGTGATCCCTAAGTTGATCAAGAATCTTGATCTGGTCTCTCTAGCAATGAACTTAATTTCAGAGGGTTCAGAAGCCTGACTTAAGGAGATCACATTCTCCTTGTGTAAATAAGTCACACCTCTCTTTCCTTTGGGAGGGGTCTGCTTAAGTGTTTTTTAGGGATCTTCATGCCAACATTTTAACATTTGGATGGAATCATTTGTTGTGTTTGAGGTTTTTGGGTTATCTATTTTAGGAACTAAGTTAATTTATAAAGAAACTTGACAATTGTCTAGTTTTAAACATTTAAAATTTCAATGTAGTTGTAGCTTTCTCTTTAAAGACATATTAAAGAAAATTATTTCCATATTAAAAAAAATTTGTATATTGACATTCTCAAGCATCATCCTAGAAGTTTGTGCGGTTTTGTAATCAAACAATTTGGTTACTCTTCTAGATTTTCTGAAAATGTGCTAACATCACTATCTGTGTTTTATCTGAAAATTTTGTAAATACTACTGCATAATATTAAATAAATTTCATGTGTTATCCATTTAGAAGATATAAATATGTTTTTAAATCTTCTGAAGACTCCTTTACATTGGTGATCTGTATTGTCAGTTGGACTAGGAGGGTAGAAGAAAATGTGAAAAAATGCAAACAACTCTGGTAAAACAATCTTCAGCTCTGTAAGTCTGTGGTCTTAAATCAAAGTTAAAGGTAATTTTGTAAACACACAAATGTGTTCTCATATTTGGTTTTTATGCCTACAAACTATTTTGAAATGCAAGAAAATATCCAGCCATTAAAGTGTTTTCCTTGATTTGCCTCTTCTTTCTATAGGGTCACTTTCAGGTTTTTCAGTAGTACAAGTTTATACATTTTCTTCTTATACTTTTGTAATTGTTCAATAAACTTCTTGAGTGTGTAATACTCTCCATAAATTAATTTGATGAATTTTAGTGAACTGGACATGAATATTTAATTCATAAAATACTAAATACAAATAAAATATATTTAATAACTCCCACCTATCTCATAATTTTCATGTGACTTGAGAATTATATAACACAATTTTTATATTATTGTAGGAGATTAAAGTCATAGGAGTATATGTGTATCATTTACATGTATTTTAAAGTATTTGACCCCAAAATTCCTTTATTTTTTGATACAATGACCAAATGGAATGACAGTAATGAGTATTTGAACATCATGGTCTATAAGTAATCATGTAAATATATACTAAACTGCTCACTTTAAAGTTTAGAATCTTCACCCTAAATCATCCACACAAAATATTAGAGTTTTATTCAGGTAAACTTTTTAGAAGAGAGTTCTGGAGAACCTGCTATTATTTTCATTGCTGTTTTAATTTTTTTTTAAGTAAGAAAATAGGACTACATATTTGGATAGATATATAATATGAGTACTATTTTTGGTAATTCAATAGTTAAATCAAAGTATTAGATATTTTTAATATGCTAAGTTTATTTAAGGAAACTGTGAATCCCTGCTCCTATTATCATCCTTAGCTTCTAAATAAAATGTACATATTATGTGGATGTAAAATTAATACACTTTACATTTCTATAGCAACTGCTTTCAATTAAAAATTTCAAAAGTTCCAATGATTAACATTTTTATATAAGCCATATGTAGAATAAATATGGTAAATACATAGGTTACTGTTCTTTTTTATTTTGGAACAGTTTTGATAAATAGAAAATAGAGCACTTTGTGCATAGTTTAATGAAAACAAAATTGTTTATCAAGTGAAATTTGTGCACGTATGCTTTACTTCATAATCTTGCATATGAGTATAAATGTAGTATATAATGCCCACTCACGTACAGACATTTGTGAAAGCGTGCATGTACATGTTTATATATTTATGATTTACTAAAGGAAAACACTAAGTGAATTAAATTGTTATTTAGAAGAGTAATATAAATTAGGTATTGAAACACTTAAAATATTTTAATTAAGAAATTAAAACAAGTACCTCAAAATATGTGATGCATTTTTTTCCAAGACAATTCTTTTCTCTAGGAAAAACGTAAACTTATGTATGTATTGTTTGCATTAGCGCCTGGGCGTGATATATGGACTTAGTGAAATTAAGACATGCTTATGAAATGTAAGCATGTTGTATTTACTAATAGGCAGTACTAATTAGAATCCAGTTAAGTCATATTTGCTAAGAAAAAAGTTTTTCTAGAAATAATTTTTTTGTTAGACATGGCATTTGCTTATAGATTATATCCAGATGTGGATACATGCTACTTTTTAAAATTTATTTATTTATTTACTTGTTTATTTTATTGGCTGTGTTGGTTGCTGCACATGGGCTCTAGAGTGCAGGCTCAATAGTTGTGGTGCATGGGCTTAGTTGCTCCACGGCATGTGGTATCTTCCTCAGGCAGGGATCAAACCTGTGTTCCCTGCATTGGCAGGCAGATTCCCAACCACTGCACCACCTAGGAAGTCCCAGATACAGGCTATTTAAGTAACATTAAATTTTGTAAGCTAGAGCACACACACATATACATAATAAAAATCTATTGTGTATTATAAATTTTAAGTCTAAAATTGACTTCAAGTCTTAAATCTGGGTTTATCAGGTATGGAGTTTTGCTCTAATACTAGCTTTAAGATTGTTTTTAAATATTTCCTGAATTTAGCAAGCATATGCAGATGTTTCATTTTACTTCTTTTTGAGTTTAAAGCATTTCTTTTTCTTGAGTGTAAGAAGCAAGTTAGAAGTTGTACATGCTGGGTCTGTATATTGGCTTGTGCAATAAATAGATCAAATGTGGAATTCAGCTAGTCAATGGCTATGATAGGAATTTCTGACCAGACAGAAGCTATAGAATTGTAGATGGGAAGGAAAAAGAGATCTGGAAGTTACTGAAATAGCCTAAAACTGAAAAGAGTTAAAAATTAAAGATTTTCTGGTTTTGTTTTGAAAGGAATGTAATCATACTCATCTAGATTAATTTTATTAGATCTTGTGTTCACAAATCCAAAAAATAAGATTGTAGAAACAGAAACCCTTTCATATTACAAAACAATAAGTAAATTGTTATAAAATTTGTGTATATGATATTATAAAATACTAAAAGAATGAAGAATATTTTGGAAATAAAGATAAAACATAAACAAAGTAATTACCAAAGAGAAACAAAGAAAGTGAACTTTCTGTTCAGATATAATCTTATATTTTAAATGTTTTCTATTTTGTTATACTAATTTGCTTTTAGAGTACCTAAAACCACCACACACAAACAGAGGGAGATATATATACATATACATAAATGGCAACAGTGGTTCTTTTCAAAGTAGTATTTTTTTAAAATAACTTTTAAATTTTAGAATAGTTTTAGATTTACAGAAAATTGCAAAGATGGTACATATGTCAATTAATGAGTAAACATTGATGCATATTAATAACTAAAGTCCATTCTTTATTCATATTTCCTTAGTTTTTACCTGATGATCCTTTTCTAAGATCCCATTTAAGATACCACATGATATTTAGTTGTCATGTCTCCTTAGGCTCCCCTTGGTTGTGACAGTTTTTCAGACTTTCCTGGTTCTTGATTATTTTGATAGTGCTGAGAACTATTGATCAGGTGTTTTTGTAAAATGTACCTCTATTGGCGTTGTCTAGTGTCTTCCTCGTGATTAGACTGGGGGTATGGGTGTTGGATAGAAATACCACAGAGGTAAAGTGCCTGTCATATCTCACCAACAGTATATACAGTTGACCCTTGAGCAACATGAGATTTAGGGGCACTGACCCTCCCAGCAGTCAAAAATCTACATATAACCTATAGTTGCCTTGTAACCACTGTGTCTCTTAATAGCGGTCCTGCATCTAGGAATTCAACCAGCCATGGATCATGCAGTACTATGGTGCTTACGACTGAAAAATATTCTCAGATAAGTGGACCAGAGCAGTTCAAACCCATGTTATTCAAGTGTCGGCTGTACTGTCAACATCACCTATCACTCTTAATTCTGATCTTGATCACCTGGCTGAGGTAGCATTTGTCAGTTTTCTTTACTGTAACCTTACATTATCCCCCTTCCCACACTAGATTCTTCAGAAGTCACTATGCACAGTCCACTTAAGGAGCAGGACTTCTATTCCACCTTTCTGAGGGTGGAATACATTAAACTATTTAGAAATCCTCTACATGGGAGTTTTGTGTCTTCTTCCTCATTTATTAATTTCTTCAATCACTTATTTGTATCAGTATGGACTCCTTATATATTGGGTATAATCCAAAACTATTTTGTTGCTCAAATTGCTGCAGCTTTGACCATCGTTCTCTCTTTTTAGTTGGATTCTGTGATCCTTTGATATTGTGATTATTGTGTGTGTGTGAGTGTATATGCACAAATGTGTGCTTGAGCACTTCCTTCCATTGTGGTACTAATAGGTTCTCCAGAAACATCTTGTGTTTCCTCCCACAGTAGTAGAATCAGCCGTTTCTTCAAATAGTCCTGATTCCTTCTCCTGGAGAAGAGAATTAAAAACCAAGATCTGGGTGCTAAGTGTGTTTGTTGCTACTGGGGTGTTGCTGCGTCTAGGCCCCCTCAGCTGACACTGCAAGGAAATGTATGTGTGCATACTAGTCTGTGTGTGTACACATATCTATTGTTATTTTTATATGTAATCACTGTATCCATATTGTCCTAAACATGAGTTCATACTGATGTCTGTAAGTCTAATACATTACCGCAAGGATCATTCTAGAATTCTTCCCTTGCTTGTGTGTAAGAGAATTTGGCTCCCACAAACTGCTATTAATTTATATAATTGTTCCATTCCAGTATACATGTATAATTGTTAACTCATGGTGGACCACTGGAAATATCATAAACTAGAGTACAGTAAGCATTTTTCACGAGAAAGTCAATGAGGGAAGCAAGACAGGGTAGGGGGACAAAAGCTCAGTAAGAACCTGGTCTCAGCTGGAGACAATTTTCAGTATGATCCCATGGAAAAACTATTAGAGGCCAAATAACACCAGAATGTTAGTTCCCCCTGAGGTCAGATAGCCAGCATTTTGTACCGTCAGTGCATTGATGGGCTCCTCAGGGAGGCAGCATGAAGCTTCTTCTGTTCGGCAGAGGGCAATTTTTCTGAGAAGGGCAATTTTTCTGAGCAAACTCATCTTAGCTCCCTTCTCAGAAAAACACATCATTTGAGAAATGCATGTCCCAGCTGGTAAAGAGGATCTGGGTGGGATCCAGTAGCATCCTCTACACCGGCTTACCTGGATGACTTTGCCGATTGTTCTGGACAATATTTCCCAAGGTCCATTACTTGGGCTCAAAATCTTCAGTAAATGCAACAGGCCCTGGCAAATTGTTTTGTGATTGGTGTGTATATTAAGGACTGTTTCCAATCCCAAATTAAGACAATAGAAGGTGGTAGAAGTTAAAATGCTTCTATAATTCTATTTTAAAATGAAAATATAAAACACTATTTTTAACTCAAACTGGTTAAAGGAGTCAAAATACTTAAATGGGTTGTATATGTAACTACATGATATTCATTGATTATTCTGTTTAAAATGTAATGTAACTTTTTTTTTAACAAGGTACCTACACAAGGAGTAACAACTAAAATAAAAAGGAAAATAAATTTATCTCTATTTTATGATCAAAATAGAATATATCTCAACCTTTTGGTTTTAGATAGACATGGAAATTCCCTGTAAGAAAGGGCCTGACACAAAACACTGTCTTTTATTTTTCTCACATTTATAACTCATTTATTATCTAATCTTCATTGTTTTATTGATATAAGTTAATTAGGATTTAAATCTACAGCTTTTACATGCTCTTTATGAGGTCATAAAGAAAAGAGCACCATGTACTTTTCTTTCTTGAAAATGTTGAACTTGATTAGGTCAGGCTTGTATTTCTTGAGACATGCATAAATGCAATATAAATAATCAAACCTCATATAATCCATACAGATGAAACAAATGTTCTCTGCCATAATATGATGCAACTGCTTCGAAAACTGTTGGAAGGATGATGTTTGACATTAAAAAAATGTTAGGAACTTTATAGCTTTTGTAGTAGTGAAGGATATGGTTGAAAGAATTCATCCTCTGTTAGAACACCTTTGGACTTCTTCAAAATGTCTTGTAAATTCTCCTTTGGATTCAAACTACTCCAATTATTCTGCATATTGAAAGTTATTCCCCCTCCCTCATCCCTCAAATAAAAGAAAATGTAAGGTGTAGATTTATTTCCTCTCAAGAACAAGTAATCTTAAATTGATCATATACATTTGATTTATTTTTACTTTGCTGTGTATAATGATGTACAGGATAATAATAATAGGAAAAGTTAAGAATGTGAACTGTATCTTCATTTTGTTTTTAAGAATTCATGTGTCTAATCCATATGCAACCAAAATTGGATAACAGCAATCCATCCATGATTGTGGAAAGGGAGCAAAAGATACCTCACTTTAAAAAAAAAAAAAATATTGAGAGGATATCTGAAATCTAATCAGTATTCTTAAGTTAAATCCACATGGTCGTTCAAGGTTTATTCCAAAATCATAACTTCATTTCTTCTCATTTAGAATGTAGTAGAGAAAGAAATCTTAAGCATTATCTAGTCCTTCATTCATGTGACTCTTCTCCCTTCTAGAGGACTTTCAGAAATATGGTTTGTACATTATAAAGCTTTCTTAAAGATAGCGGAACTTTAAACAATACCCAACAAAGAAAAGGATGGGTGGTTATTTTCTAATAAACAGCAGAGTGTAGTGTCTTCTCTTTGAGAAAGTTCTGGTAGATTTTAGCTCTTTCCCCATCTCATCTCGGTGTTGTTATTCTTATATATAAACAGGCAGAGAGATCTCACTGTTTATATATTCTTTCACCTCCTCAAACTGAGAAACCCACTAGTGTTTAAAACCTACATAGAGAGTAGGCAATTACAAATACCACCTAGGACACTGGAAGGTTTTTCTAAAATACCTATACATGATGCATTTTAAGTTATTTTACTTTTCCTGAGGATGTTCCTAGAAACTCCACTTGAACTCTGACTTTCAGTCCATATCTATTCAACATAACAAGGGCCCATGGACTCACAGATATAATTTGATAAAGCACCTTTAAAAACAGCTTTATTGAAGTATAACTAAAATACAGTAAACCATATATTTCTAAAATGGATAATGAAGCCATCACCACAATTAAGGTAATGAACTGCCTTTAGTTTGCTTGAATATCTGTTTTTTTTCTTTCTAGTTTTGTGTAATTCATCTGGGATTAGCAATGAACATTATTTTAGTTTCCTAAATAAAAATCAGTCCAACTCCTTTATCACATCTAGAATTGATGATATTTCAAATTTTGTTACTATTTTAATGTGTTGCATTAAGTATTCTGTATCCCAGTATACAATCAGAGCAATGTGAAATATTGTGTCAACAAGACTTCTGTCTTCTGAGTTAATGTCAAATAAGAAGACTAGAAGAGGATAAAAAGTTGAACTCATTCACTGTTTTAACATGATCTCTCCTAACTGTAATATTTTAAAATAAAATGTAAAAAAATGAAAATACATGAGAAGTTTTCTTAAAGAAGTTACAAAAGACACTTGATGTGGAAGACAGGTTAAAATTAATCTTCTCAAGTATTTATACCTCCTGCTATGTAAGCCTTTGCCATGTGGTTTTGCAATTCTTTCCAATAAAGAGATGTATTTTTCCCTGAGCTATTATATTGGGCTTATCTATGGAATGCTAATAGGCAGAAAGTGAGCAAAACCTCCATACATGTTTCTGAAGTTGTCTTGCCTTCTTGCATTTCTCTCATCACCATGAGTGAGAACTTTCAACTCTCAAAAAAAGTCACGTAGTTAAGATACCATTTATAAATTTCAATATCAGATAAAACCAAATAAACTATATACTGCTTACAAATAAACACATACATAATAAAACACAATGAAAAAAATTGAAAGTTATTTTAATTTGAGGGAGTAGAGAAAAAGTGATACATTCAAGGAGGAGACAGTAGGAGGCGACAAGTCATTTTTTAATCTGAAATTCATTGTGTAATTGTGAACAATTGTGAAATTCATTCATAATTTTTAATTCATTGTCTTAATCTGAAATTTTATATATGGGGATTTATTTTATTATATTTTTATAAATATGATTATGGATGTAAATTTTTTTCTTGTGTAGGATTGTCTTCATAAAACCCAACAAAACACTTTTTTTTTAATGAGAAACTTGCCAATATTCACCAAATGAGTAATGGTAGAAGCAGGAGTCAAACTTCCATGTGTCCATTCATCAGAATTTATTGTAGGTAATTATTATTTATATTTGGAGTGTAAATACTTTAAGGGGAATTATGTTGTCTTATTCAACTTTTAGGCACCATGTGCTGAACACTGAACTTTGACTAAAGTCTATACTTCATGATACCTACCTCTTCTTTTGTCAATTTTGGCAATTTATATTCTACTTTCTAGAATATGATATAAATAAATATATTTATTTCCTTTAGATTTTAACATTTATTGCCTATGTAGCACTTAGTTTTCTTATCTTCTGTGACAATGGTTATGTTTGATTTCTTATTCTCAGGGGTGTATTTTTTTTTTTTTTAATTTCTTCTTTCTCTGCCTAAATTAGAATTTCCAAAGGTTTATGCTATGAAGGCTATTCATTTTCTTATGGGGTCAAATTTTACATTTGTATTCTACTTTTTTTCTGGTATTTCATTTATTTTAATACTTAGGTTAATCATTTTCATTCTTTCTGTTGTAGATCTTCAAAGTAAGTCAGTAAAATGTTACCCAGATAAATTTTATTGTCACAGCATTTAGGTTTTGACATTGAATTGTCTCTTTTTTGTGTTAATTTATTTTTGCTTTGAAATTTTAGAGTTCTTTTCCCACTTTAACATAGGGATCACTTTTAAAATTTTCTTTTAGTATTCAGGTTTTAGTTATTTTTATAATTTTCCTCTTGTTTACTTTTAGTTTTATTGGGAACTGTGGCTTAATTATCAATAAAATAATTATTAAAAATGTATCAGTAAAATATTAACTGATGTGTGTATATTTATCTGTCTACATATGTAATATTACTTAATCCTCACTAGGTAAAATATATAAGGGAAATTTTTAAAGATACTAAAGTTTTTATTAGAAATAAAGCAATGCTTATCAGCAACACATTCTCATAGCTGAATCAGAATACATTTTAAGAATATTAAAGGAAATGGGTGGTTTAAGTACAGGCTCATGCAGTAAAAGAGAAAATAACTTTTTTCTTGTAACCATAATTTTCTTTACCTACTGCTTAAGCCCAACTATAGATGCTAGCTTCTTTTCAGAAATGGTAAAGCAAGGAAGGAAAGGGACAAAATGGAAAATAGAGGCTTGAATAGTAATTGTTCCTAAAAACAGTGAAAAATGAAGAACAAAAAAAAAATAAAGATCCAACAAAACAACAAATCTGAGGCAAGGGTGGGTGCAAAAGTAAAGGAGATTAGAATGTTGCCCTGTGGGAGATCCATCACAGTGGATATCATATACCTAGTTCCCAAGGTTTTCTGTGGACTTGAACATCTCCCTTAGCCTTCCTTCTCCCCCTTCTATTCAGGTCACTTATTTGCAGAACCATGTGCCATGATTACTACCTTCTCCGTTTCAATTCTACAACCAGTTAAAGTATCTATAACTCATTATCGGAATCTTAAATTCTCTGGCCTCTCATTAGTGGGCTATATTTGCCACTAGCTTAAATAAAGGCAGTGTTGCCAATTATTACAATTAACACTCTTTGCATCAGTATTTAAGCATTGTCTTCATGTATATGACAATTTATCATGTGAAATATGTTAATAAATTTCATGAAAGTTAGAAAAGCTATCATTTTAGAATAGGGTAGAAAAGGATCAAGACTAGATAGAAAAAGTAATTTGCTGATAAACTTGTTTAAGCTCCAAGGGAGGAAAGTTAATTGCTTTCCCTGAAGGTTTTTAAAAAAATGATACATTTTAATTTTTCTGGGATGTTTTATGTAGAGTCAAGCCTAGAGGCAGGAAAATGGATGAAGACTTTCTAGATCTATGATTTTATGAGATTAAAAAAATATTTTTGTACTAGAAGTACCACTTTTTCAGAGTTAAAATCTGTTTCCAAGTTAATATAGTGTACTCAATTTCATAAGATTCTTCTGAGAATTAAATGAAAATGACCCTGTTACATGCCTGGCACAATAACTGTCACATAGTACACACTTGGTGAATGTTATCTATAATTCTTAGTTTTTTAAGGAATTTCCATACTGTTTTCCATAGTGGCTGTATCATTTTACATTCCCACCAACAGTGCAAAAGGTTTCCCTTTTCTCCATATCCTCTCCATCATATATTGTTTGTAGATTTTGTGATGATGGCCATTGTGACTGGTGTGAGGTGATACCTCATTGTAGTTTTGATTTGCATTTCTCTAATAATTAGTGATGTTGAGCATTTTTTCATGTCTGTTGGCCCCCTGTATGTCTTCTTCAGAGAAATGTCTATTTAGGTCTTCAGCCCATTTTTCCATAGGGTTGTTTTTTTGTTTGTTTTTGATATTGAGCTGCATGAGCTGTTTGTATATTTTGGAGGTTAACCCTGTGTCAGTTGCTTCATTTACAAATATTTTCTCCCATGAGGTTTGTCTTTTTGTCTTGTTTATGGTTTTCTTCACTGTGCAAAATCTTTTAAGTTTCATTGGGTCCCATTTGTTTATTTTTCTTTTTATTCTCATTACTCTAGGAGGTGTGTCAAAAATATCTTGCTGCAATTTATGGCAAAGAGTGTTCTGCCTATGTTTTCCTCTAAGAGTTTTATTGTGTCTGGCCTTACATTTAGGTCTTTAATCCATTTTGAGTTTCTTTTTGTGTATGGTGTTAGGGAGTGTTCTAATTTCCTTCTTTTACACATAGCTGTTCAGTTTTCCCAGCACCACTTATTGAAGAGGCTGCCTTTGCTCTATTGTATATTCTGGCCTCTTTTATCATAGATTGGGTGATCATATGTGCATGAATTTATCGCTGGGCTTTTTATCCTGTTCCCTTGTTCTGTATTTCTGTTTTGTAGTATAGTCTGAACTCAGGGAGCCTGATTCCTCCAGCTCTGTTCCTTTTTTTTTTTCTTTTTTTTTCCCCTCAAGATTGCTTTTGCTATTTGAGTTCTTTTGTGTTTCCATACAAGTTGTAAAATTCTTTGTTCTAGTTTTGTGAAAAATGCCATTGGCAATTTGATAGGGATTGCCCCTGAGAAAACCATAATTCAAAAAGACACATGCACCCCAATGTTCATTGCAGCACTATTTACAATAGTCAGGACATGGAAACAACCTAAATGTCCATCAACAGAGGAATGGATAAAGAAGATGTGGTACATATATACAATGGAATGTTAGTCATAAAAGGAACAAAATTGGGTCATTTGTAGAGACATGGATGGACCTAGAGACTGTCACTGTCATACAGAATGAAGTCCAAAAGAGAAAAATATCATATATTAATGCATATATGTGGAATCTGAAAAAATTTGTATAGACAATCTTATTTACCAAGCAGAAATAGAGACACAGACATAGAGAACAAAAGTATGGATACCAAGCAGGAAAGGGGAAAGGGTGGGATGAATTGGAAGATTGGAATGGACATATATACACTATTGATACTATGTGCAAAATAGATAACTATGGGAACCTACTGTATAGCACAGGGAACTCTACTCAATGCTCTGTAGAGACATAAATGGGAAGGAAATCAAAAAAAGAGCAGATATATGTGTACATATAGATGATTCACTTTGCTATATAGTAGAAACTAACACAACATTATAAAGCAACTACTCCAATAAATTTTTTTAAATGCTATCTATTATAACCCCTGATTTTTTAAAAAATATATACTTAAAAACAACTCAGAATATAAATTTAATTTACATCTAAACAATGACCAGCATTGGAATTTTTTTTAAATGCTTTTCCTCTCACTGACATATTGTGGTACCATAAAATTAGAAATGTTCAACAAAATTTGGTCAAGGCAGGGAGATGATAAAGCTGATAAACTTTTTTTTTTTTTTTTTTTTTGCATCCATTCTTCTCTGTGTTCCTTCATGGAAATTTCTAGTTTTGGTTTCTATGCTAATGTCTACAGAAGATCATTTTGTAATCCAACCCTGGAAGAAATTAAATTACAGTGGAAAAGCTGAAGAGGAATTTCTTTTTGCTTTAGAAAAATTATAAGAATTCAAAACTGGGGAAATTATCTTTCTATACACTTAACTATAAACTTATTTTATGGTCTGTAAAGTAAGGCACAAAGTAGTTAAACTTCCTACAGCAAAAGTCATGTACTAAATTTTGAAAACTCTGAATAAAGAGTTCAGCTCTCAGCTTACCAATCCAACATTATATCCACTATAATGCACTAAACACAGAACAAGTATTATTCAACAGATCATAACAGGTGCAAACATGGACCCTTCTATCTGATAGTAAGCTCTGTGCCAGGATGGTAACATGCAGCTTTAGCAAATCCATGCTTACGCACATGCACACAAACACACACATACACATCTCATATACATATGTTATTTCAAAAACACATACATTATTTCAAAAAAAACATGCTGCATACATGTACAAAAATATTTGTATGGTTATAGTCATGTTAAATGTGAAACATACACTTACACATACATTTAGACTACATTTTCAGAAATGTAAAGATAGTGTGCAAAAATCTGTGATATTATGCAACAGCAAACATTTTGCTAAAAAGTGTCCCCAGATAGTTTTACTAAAAGGCAAATTGGCTGTTGATGATATAAAAGTTTGTTTCCCTTCAATTTAAACATACAGAATATTCAGTTTCCTGAATTTTTGTACGACTAAGTGTGCTAGAACTCACATCCAGCATTATTTCAATTCTATTCTTGTAACCCATCACTCCATGTGGGATAGTAAGCCATAATACCAATTAATAGCAGACTGTCCAACTGCAAAATAAACACATATCATCTGTGATTTTTACTACTACCCACTACATTCATTAAGATAGAAAAGAAGCAAACAAAACATAAACAACTTTACTGGTATAACATAAATTCTATTTTTTTTAATTGGATAAGATGAAAATGTATATATGCATATGTTGGTTTCTTCATTAAATTATATTTCAAGACAGGAAGGTTTTCCCAATATATATATATATTTTTTTCACTGAAAACTTTTCCTCTTAAGTGTATTATTTAATGGAAAATAATTCCCGTGTGGTAAATGAACTGTCTAGTTATTGCTGTCAGATCTTGTTCAGTTAATGAGTTGTCTCCAAGCAATATGATTTTATCCATTGCACTGATTGAAATGCTGTAAATGATATGAGTAATCATTTTAATAAGCATATTCTTTTCTATACGATGGGAGTTAGGTAATAAGAAAGTGCTTAAACAGTGCTTTAGAGAATCATCTGGCTATCAGTTCTAATTGTTCATGTCAAAATAATGAAAGAAAATTATACAAGGTAACATTTTTCTCAAATTACAATAAATTCAATTGTGCAAGATAGTAGGCAGTTGGTAGGTTGAAGACAAAAGGTATAGAAATTTGAAAAAAGATAGTATAAGGAAATAAGACAGGACACAGTAAGATGGAAGAAAGTCTGAGCCCAATAAAATGGTGATAAGAAGGTAGATTCACTTTAAAGAACAGCATCTCAAATAACCTCAGTAGAATATGACTTGAGGTCATATTTTTTCACTTTTGAAAATTCTTTTACTTTTGAAAAAAAAGCTTCTGAATTTTTAGTAAAAAGAAAACAAAGTACAGGTTATTCAACCCTCTTGCTTTGATAGATACTATCACAAGATGGCACTGGCAGTTGGCATTTGGCCTGGCAGGAAGCACCATTTATTAAATAGCCACTGTGTGGCTCTGATATGTGTGTAGATATCTCAGGAGCAAAATAGGACACTTGTGTTTAAAATTAAAATGTCTCATGTTTAAAAGTCTTATAAAGAAACTAAATATGTAATATACATCCACTTCAAAGTTAATAAGTAATATACATTTTTTAAAAAAGTTTGTGTTGTGCTCTGTACTTTAAAAAACATTAACTTGTACATTGAATGCTAAATTGTATTATGTTACAGTCCTTTTAAGATAATCTGTTCTTTTTTTCACTATCACATCTCTCAATTTAGTTCTATACCAAAAAAAATCTATAGATTATCCACTAAAATATTATTATTTTACTATTTCCTGAGTGCTGTAATTATGTAATAGTACAGTCCAGCCAGTTATAAATATTAGTGTAAATCTCCCGTCTTCTTCGATTACAAAAACTTAACTGTATTGTTTCATAAAACATGAGACTAAAAATTATTTTCTTTTATGGTTTTAATTTCAAGATTTATTGCCTTAGAGTATTGCTGCTGTACCACAACAGTAAGAATCCTATTTCTAAATGCATATCTACTCTTGCCAAGAACTGTACTGAAAGAGTCTTCATTCAGGCATCTACCAATTCCCTTTTGGTTTGTTTGCAATTTGATTATATTTTACTTAAAAACTTAGAAAAATATAAATCCCACAAAACTCATGCAAAATAGATAAGATTTTCCAATTAATGATGTCCCCTATGATATGTAAATGTTTTTATTTAATACAAACTTATAAAACTTTGCTTGGAAAAAAGAAAAATTCCTTCTTTTCCATTACACATTGAGAACCTCCTTTTTAAGTATAGCGTGTACAAGGATTTATCAGCTGTTTTCTCAAAACTTCCAAAGGTGAAGAGGTCAATTCTAGAGTTTTGAACATAGCTGAGAGCTTACAGAAGAGGCTAAATCAGAGCAGATGACATGAGCTATTTAGAGGGAAATTGACCTAAAGATCTTATAAGGCAAAGCATAAAAGTGATAATTTGAGAAACATATCCATCTCTCTTAGTGGGCACATAAAATTAACGTAGACTATACAGTCCATCCTTGGGTTAAGTGAGAAGTACTGGGTTTCAGATGGCATAAATGTATGGAAATGAAGGACCGATACCAGAAATCCTGTCCTAATATGATCAAACCTTAATTCGACCACTTATCCAAGTTTTCCCAGGACAGACCTGATTTATACTTCTTTTTTCACTTTATTTAACACTAGGGCTCAATTTCGCTCTTTAAAATATCCTTATTCAGATAATAAATTATATGCATGCTCTGCCAAATCAAATTTGATAGTCAAACTGACCCCCATCGGACAAATGGATTAGGTAAGAAAATAGAAACCAAGTTACATAGTCAAAGCAATGTGGTGTTAGAAACCAGGAAATCTCAGACAGAAAGATAGGCTAAAATAAGATGATTCAACATCTTTCTATTACTAGAAAGCATGTATTTCCATGAATGTTTTGTGAAATTGCATCTCAGGTTATTTTGGTTTTGACTAAAATATCTGTGTGTGAATGAATAGCCAAATGGAAGGGAAAAGATCTAGAGAATATGTTTATACCTATCCTTGTCTATCCTTGATAGAAATGCAATCATCAATGTAAAATAATTACACCTCAAGAGAAAAATATGTATATAAATTGCTATTAAGTCTTATATAGAATTACCATCCTATGCATACACTGAGTGGTGCTCTATCTCAAAATGGAATACTTTAAATAATGGTTATGGTCTTAATAGTTCAATGAAAGCTATCATAACTGGTTATGAGAAATAGGTGAAAAGACTATGTCTATTTGAGTTTAAATGTGTCTCCTAATCATAGGGTAATAAAATACCCATAGCAAATGTTAAATATTGAATGTTAATTTAAAAATGCTTTTAACAAAAGTGCATTGTAGAATTACATCAAACAACACATTGCATTTGCAAGAATTTTTTTTCTCTTTATCATCAGCATGTTTACTCAGTAAAGCTCAACAAGAACATTTATGGCATAGAAGATATTAAGGGACAGGGTTGATGCATAACAGGATATGACGATAGACAGCAAAAGTAAAATAAATGAAGCAATAGGGTTTACTTTATTTAGGCAGGTAGCATAAAAATTCATAAGCAAGGATATATATTTTCCAACTGATAAGTTATTCTATATGTGAAAAATATTTGGGTATATACTTACTTAAAAATATTATTATGTTATTCAAGCACTTAGTGAAATGATCAAACTTTTATGGTATACACTCTTAAGTATTTTATTTTTCTTGGAACTAAGTCACTGGATTGTTTACTTTTATTTATGTTCAGCTTATCTTTACAAATACACAAATTTGTTGCATTGCAGAAAATCATACATGAATTGTTTCCTTTTAAAAGTAGCCTGCTTTTACTGTTAGAGACAGATTAAAAATAAGCAAATTTTTATTTGTGTTTCATTAAATTATGTAGTATCTAATATGTAGGGTACTGATGCAGTGTAGTTTGAAAGGTGAACAGATGGGATTTTATTTTTAGCTCACATTAGCACACCCCATCAAGCACTCATTTGCCTGATATACCAGCATAATAAAGCTTACAACTTTGAAGTATAGCTTTGCCAGTGATGTAAAATTTAAATAATAAAAAAGAAATATGGAATAAATATTCAGTTATAACCTTGATGACCAGAGTTGCTAAAGCTATTTATTGTAAACAAATGGTAAAAGAAAATTTTCATTTATATTATTGGAATATATCCAGATTTAAACAATGTAAAAGTAGAAAGAGCTTTTTCATTTAAATTTTTTTCAAGCAAGACTTACAATGGAGAAAGGGAGGAAAAATTAAGGGTACATAGATACCTGTTGAGGTAAATTTTAAAAACATTTTTCTATATTTCAAGATTGTAAAATTCTGTTCCCACTTTGCTTGAGGCATGATTTCTGATGCACACTAAACTATCAGTTTAAAAAATATTCAAAATGTTAATACAGATGGCTGTTAATGAATAAAATCAATTATCTTGTCTATAAAAATTTTATGCATTATTTCATATTTAATATTTGTCCTAACATTTTAAATATCAGTTTCCTTACCTCACCTTTTCAAGGAATTAATTCTATCCCTCACTGACTACTTTAGTTATTGGGCCAGTTTCTCATTTGGGTAACTGGAATAGGGGAGTTATGATTAATTTTTAAATTTCACTTTGATGCTTCTGACAACCTACTGTGTAACCCACTTAACTCTAGCCCATGCATTCTCAGTGGGAGTAATGCTGCCCCCAAGCAAGTGAAAAGGAGTTATTGGGGAGAGAGCAAAAAACTTTACCATAATATGTATGAAGCACAACGATATGAAAATATATAAATAGATGTATCTATGGTATGAAAATTTCATATATGGAGGTGTGATTAGGAAAAAAGCTTTCAAAAAAGCTACTTAAGGAGGGAGTAATGAAAAAAATGTTGAGAAACCCTGTTCTAGTCTCCCTTCCATTTTTTTCCCCTTTCTTTTGAAATGAAGGTACATATTTCATGTAATCCAATATATTGATCTTAATTATGGAGTTGAATGGGTTTAGCAGATGCACACCTAAACAAAAGAAAAGAAAAAAAGAAAGAAAAATCCACCTAGTCAGTCCCTTTCCAGGTGATACCCTCACAAAGCACATGATTATTTGTATTTTTAAGTTTAATTTCTATCACTATAGATTAATCTTGCCTGTTCTTGAGCTTTATGTAAATAGAATCATACAATATCTAATCTTTTCTTCCTTTTATTTCTTCATGGTTTCTGTGAAGATTATGTTACAAATATGGCATGATTTGGTTATCTTTTCTTCTGCTAATAAAAATTCTAGTTGTTTTCAGTCTTTGGCTTATTAATATAGCTGCTATGAGAGTCTTGAATAAGTCTTTTTGTAAAAATATGTTTTCGTTTCTCTTGGGATATACCAGGATGAGTCTGGATTGCGGAGTCATAGGATAAGTGTCTGTTTAACCTCATTAGAAACTGTCAGAAGTTTGCCAAAATGGCTGTAAATTTTAATATTCCCACCAGCAGCTTATGGAAGTTCTAGTTGTTTTATATCCTTGACAACACTTGGTATTGCTAGTCTTTTTTAAAATTTTATACATTCCAGTAGATATCTCATTGTGGCCTACACAACAGGTCCTGTCTCTTATTTAAACTTTGATACAAGTTTGTATTATTAATTTTTTTTTTATTTTTTAAAATGTTGCATCAAATTTTCATTTGTCTTAATCACTGTGGTTTTGTCACTCCCTTAAATTTTGTTCTGGAGGAGTGCCTCCCCTCATTGTAGCCCTGGCTCTTTAACTTGCATTATCTTGATGACTAATGAAAACCTCTACTTGTGTTTACACCTTATCCATGAAACATATATCTGAAAGGCAGGATTCTTATTATTAACCCCCGCTTATTGACTGTGGTTCAGTTATCTTCTGAATAACACCCTAATGTCAAATATTTTCTGCTTGTTTATATTTCCCATTGTTTATGTGGGAACTCTGTGAGCCTTCTCTTCTACATCTGTTATTTCCTTCCAAGTGAAGTTAGTCCATTAAGTGCATCAGTTCTGGCCTCTCTCTTTTCTCTCTTTCAATCCTCCCTGAGGAGCAGGAAACACTTATTCTAATGGTAAGTTTAGAAGAAAAGACAAAAACCCTGTCTATGTTGTCCCAGTCCCTTGCATGCAGGATGTCAACATTGCCAGAAGTTTTAAAGCCATTTGCTCTATGGGGGAGGCAATATGATGTTGTCAGTGACTATGTGGGTTAGCGTACCCAGATCATGGATTTAGTATAAAGAAGCTCAGATGTCTACATAAATAAGTACAACTAGCAACCTAGGGGAAGGGGAGAAGTTTTGGATTTCATACGCTGACTCAGTTGTTTTACTTAACATTTGGTTGTAAAGCCAAGGGGAAAAGAGGTGTGTGTGAGTGTGTGTGTGTACAACATTGTAGAACAACAACTAAACAAACAAAAAACAGAGGGAAGTCAGATGATAAAATGTTTAATTTCAGAGAAAAAAGAAAAAATATTGTAAAAAATTGAGACAATAAGTCAAACTTATATCCAAGTTATACAATGGTTCATGTTAGTATAAAAATTAAATTGGTTTTGAATAAGAGGAGTTTTGAATAGGAACATATTAAACATATCAAATATATACAAATTGGAAAAAAGTGATTTCAGAGGAAAAAACTCTTGAAAAGAATCAGACAAATGAAACATATTCTATTCTTCACCCCCCCAGGCATATACTTCCAACAGTAAACAATGTTTAGACTTATAACAGCCAAGCAAGTGGTACACAATTGTTTTCTCTTCTATGTTGCATAAGGTTGATTAGAAAATAAATCACATAAGTTACAAAGAATTGGGGAAGTTTTTATTGAGATATTTCATCCCTGACTTTCACTTGCAGGTCTGAGAAATAAAGCACTCACTGAAACACTTTTCCTTCACTAGCTTTCAGTTATCGCATGACTAAGTGTTGGTACAAAAGCAATAATTAGAAATATTTTATTGTAATGCAAAGATGTTGATTACATTTGTAATTTAAGTTAATTTCACAAAGTTAAATTTAAACAAATATTTGTTGTATAAAACAGTAAACTTGTCCAACTGACAAAACAAATTACAGGGGTGGAAGTATTGTTTTCTAAAGATTATCTCCCCTCTTTTCAGTAAAGTAACTTCAAATTACTACTATTAAATCTATTTGAAAATGTATCATAGTTGGGGTATTGGAAAAAAATCTTTAAATGCCACAGTTATTGCTATGGTATTAAATTTACTTCTGAGAATCATCAATCTTAATTTTTTTCGAATTCATCACTCAGTTTTATATTCAATACTTCTTGTGTTTTACACTAAAAAAAGGTTAGCTGACCATTCTTTAAAATAAAAGTAAGAAAGTAGTCTTAGTTATTGACTACTTATCCCTAAAGAATACTTTGCCATATACCAGCACAAGCTGTAAAGCGCAGCTATATTCTGCCTCTGTGCGGTCATCAATCACTTAAAAGTCTCCTACAACTGCCCATCACTGTCAGTCAAAATGTTACAATTGACAGTATATAAAACAATGTTATTTAATGGGAAAAGATTAAATTTTTATCAAAATATTAATATTTAACTTTGCTTAAATGTAAACTTTAAGAATATGTTGTACAACAAAATGTAATATCTAAATCTTTAAACCTTCTAGAAGAAAACAGGAGAAAAATCTTTGTGATCTTGGTTAGGCAAGGATTTCTTAGACATAGCACCAAAGCATGGTTGATTTAATATTATAAATTGTAACTTCATCAAAATTAGGAACTTTTGCTCTTCAAAAGATGTTATTAAGAGAAAGAAATATAAAGCCACAGGTTGAGAGAAATGTTTTAAATCCTATTTCTGTAAAGGATTTGTGTCAAGAATGTATAAAGAACCCTCAAATCTCAATAAACAGCAAACAAATACTAATTAAAAACAGGCAAAGGTTTCACACAGATAAGTGACCAAATAATACACACTATTGCCATATAAGTGCATGAAAAGATGCTCATCATTAATCATTTGTAAAATTCAAATTAATTTCATAACAAACTATGACTAAAACCTACTAGAATGGATAAATTTTTAAAACAATATTTAGAATACAGACAATACAAAGTTTTGGCAAAGCAATTAAAGTCCCATTTTGGTGGGTATGTAAGATGGCACAGTCATTTTAATTAAAAAATTAAAAAGATAATGTTTCAGTGTGCTTCCTAAGAAATTATATAGCTCTTAAAACTTCAGGTAGCAAATCCATGCTAAATATCCAGGACTTTAAGCATAAAATATTTATTTCTATTTTTATCAGTAGAGAATCAGTTTTTCCTCAACTATTCTCAATGAACATTGAACCAATTAACAAGAGGCACCTAATTATCTGTCAACCTAGAATAGGCACCAACTTTAGCAATTATATAGATTTAGATATGCTAACCTTTCAAGCTCTCTGACACCCATGACACCTGCTGAAGTAGCAGAGATGAGGGAGCAACTCTTTAAGGAGTAGCAAATGAAGGTTTACTTTATGTTAGAGCACAGAAAACCTCAGCCACAGATTAGGAAAAACTATGTTAGAGGGTTCTTTTTTTCATCCAGTTTTGCTTAGATATAAGTGACATACAGCAGTGTATAAATTTAAGATGTACAACATGATTTTATTTACATTTATCATGAAATGATTAGAACAATAAATTTAGTGAACATCCATTATCTCATATATATACAAAAGAAAAAATGTTTCCTTGTGATGAGAACTCTTAGGATTTACTCTCAACAACTTTCACATATAACATACAGCAATGTTAATTACATTAAATATGTTGTACATTACATCCCTTATTTATCTTATAACTTATTTATCTTATAACTTATTTATCTTTTAACTGAAGTTTGTACCTTTTGACTACTTTTATCCAGTTCTACCCTCTTTACCCCTGCCTCTGGTAACCACAAATCTGATCTATTTTCTATGAACTTGTTTGTTTGTTGAAGTATAATTGACCTACAACACTATGTTAGTTCCTGGTGCACAGCATCCTGACTCATTACAGAATGACCACCACAATAAGTCTAGAGAATTATAACATATGAAAGTGTGTGTGTGGGTATGTATGTATGTGAACATCACAGGCTTTTGATTGTGGCTCAGATACTACCTACATTCTTGGGCAAATTTTCTTCTTTGATTAGGAGTAACTTTCATAAACCACTTACTTTCAAATGTCCTCTTCTTCCTTCCTTCTGTTCTCGCTCTAGAATTGCTGCTAGATTTTGGAGCTCATAAATCTAGCTTTCAATTTCCTTTATTAAATGCTCTAGTAATTTCTTTGTCTTTATTTACATGCACTGATTTCTGGGAAGATTCCTCAGCCAGATCCCTGTGCTCACTAATTTAATCTTAGAGGCATGTTTTCCATTATTATTTGGACATCTTTCTTTTCTTAAATTTTGGCAATTTAATTTCCAACACCTCTGATTATTTTCCTTTGTACAACAGCATTTTGGAGAAATGTAATCTATGTAGATATATCTTCTATATTGTTTTAAAAGTCCTTCAATGTCTTTTATTACTGCGTCAGTATTTGTCTTCAGGTAGGTTTGGTGGCCTTCTTCAACAGTTGGATTCTCTTAAATACAGTCTATCTTTGATTTTCTGTTAGTATTTCTTTTTGAAGAATTCAGGTGAAGATTACCTGTACTTATATTGTATTTCCCTAGCCAAAGTAAACATCTCTTGTCTCTCGCAGTGAATGTCAGTTTTGTTTAGAGGAGCTCTGCCTCTAAAAATTGTGTAAGGTTGTGGGTGGGATTGTGGGAGTGTGAAAAAGGGTAGTGATGTTTCTTGGCAGGGATTAACATTGGGTGAGCTACATGCTGTCAGGATGCACAATGTCCTAACCAACCAGTTTGTTTTCTGGATATGGTGAGAGGGTCCACATCTTTCAGGTGAGCTCTAAGTTAACAGGGACATGACCTTTTATTTTGATCCAATGCACATTTGGCAGGCTTTTTGTTTTTGTCCTCCTGCCATATATAAATATGTATTTACATATATCTCACTAATTTTAGGTTACAATCCAAAGTTTCAGTAAATTCAGAAGATTGTGCAGTTATAATCACAGCCCAGTTTCTGAACAGTTAGATCACCCCCCCCAAAAGCCTCCTCCCAACCCTTTACAGTCTATCTCCTTTCCCATCACCAGCTCCAAATAAAAGTGCTGATTTGCTGTTACTTTTTCTAGAAATTTCATATAAATGGAATGATACAATATGTAGTTCTTGATTTAGGATGCAAATATCACAGTCAATTGCTATACATATGGAGAAATAACCCAGATTTCTGCCATGATTTGTTTTTCTTTTATTAATTATTTGTCAAAAGAAAATCATCTTCATTTATCTTCTGCTACCTCTGATCTTGAGATTATTCCTTGATTCCACTAGGAAAACTCACTGTGGAGTTCCTATCACTTGCCTCACAGAATTGATATGAGAATTAAGCATAATAATGTATATAGGGCTTATCTCATAAATATTGAATAAATAGTTTTGCTATTGTAGTTTTGTGGCTATTATTTGCAAAATATAGGCATCAGAAAAATACTAATTTCACATATTAAGGTGACTCAGCCTTCTTTTTAGTAAACTAGAGAACAAAGACTTAGAACATAGCTGCAAATGGCACAATAGTTCTCAGATACTGAAACATAATGATCTAACTTTGGTAAACAAGACTATATTAAGCAGGGTTTAAAAACATTACTTTTTGTAGAAAAAACTGACCAGGAATTTATATACTTCTGTTGCATGGACATGCACCTTAAATTTGTCTTTTGGAATGAAGGTAAAGAAGCAGTCTTTGATGATGAGAGTTTTTATTTAGTAGTCATTCTTTTTCTTATTAAGAATAACTTCCATTTTGGGAGGTTCAGCTTTTGGTTTAATTCTGTTCCCACAAACAGTGTTTTAAGTCCTCATTTTTAAAAAGGTATAGATTCTAGGAAAATGTCTTTATTTTTCTTTCAGGCACTCCACAATGTTTGTTCTTGGTGTATGATTCATATTAATTTTTTTACTGGAGGCAGATGCAATAACCAAAGAAGGCGTTAGAGAAGAGAATTCAGCTCTGTCTCTATTTTTAGTTTGAAATGCAGCTGTAATGGAAAAAAAGATGTAGAAAGAAATGTAACTTAGAAGCATTAATGACTAAGCTTCAGAATCTATTTTATATGCAAAGTAATTTTAGTTAATTGAGCTGATCTTTTCTGTCAACATAAGCGCACATCTGAGGGTAAGAGAGACTCTCAATTAACGCATCCAAATATCATCACTTTTACTAGTTTTGTTTCTACTTATGTGAAAGATTTGTGAAATGATTATTTCAAATAGTGCATGTAAATAGCCTGACAACAATTGTTTTATATTCCCTCTACTTTTTTTTTTACAAGGTGAACGAACTATAATTCACATTCAAAAGAAATCACAAATTTTGACTTTACAATCCACTGAGTTTCAGCAAATTCACAAGGTTATATAACTATAATCACAACTCAATTTCAGAATAGTAAAATCACCTCCCTCCACCTCCCACAAAAGCATCCTCCCAACCCTTTATGGTCAGTCTCTGCTCCCATGATCAGCTCCAAATAAAAGCACTGATCTCCTGTTACTTTTTCTAGAAATTTCATATAAATGGAATCATACAATATAATTGTCTCTTGCTTTTTTCAGGTAGCATAATTTTTGAGTCATTCATATCGGTGCATTCTCAATAGTTTGTTCTTTATGCTGAGTGGTATTCCATATTTTGTCATATTCCAAGTCATATTTTATCTATTTGGCATTGGATGAATATTCAGGTTATTTCTGTTTGGGGGCTATTCTGGATACTGCTTCCGTGAACATTGTGTACAAGGTTTTTGTAGATATATGAATCCATTTGTATTGGGTAAATATTGAGGAGTGAAATTGTTGGGGTGTATGGTAAGCATTATGTTTAAAAATATTCCAGTGTTTTACAAAATGGCTATACTGTTTTAAGTTCCTATGAGACATTTATGAAGATTACACTTGTTCCAGATCCTCACCAGTACTCTGTACTGTCAATCTGTTTTATACTGTCTATTCTAGGTAATGTGTAGTGTTATCTCATTGTGATTCTAATTGCATTACCCTAATAACTAGTGATATTAAACACCTTTTCATGTGCTTATTTGTCATCCATTTATCTTCTTTCATGGAGTATCAACTCATTTACCCATTTATTGGTTAATGTCCACTTACTATTATTGTTTGCCAACTTCCTTTTCAATTGTAAGAACTTTTTGTGTATTCTGTATAAAAATCTATATAGCTATATCTTCTCTTCTCTTCCCACACCTCCACTCCCCTCCCCTCCCTTCCCATAACCTGGAGTTTCTCTTTTTATTCTCAAAACAGTGTCTTTGGAAAGCAGAAGATTTTAATTTAGATGAAGTTGTATTTTTCAAATATTTCTTTTGTTAGTCATGTTTTGGTGCCATATTGAAGAAATCTCTACATATTCTCACAAAGGTTTTCTCCTATATTTTCTTCTACATGTTTTTCAGTTTTAGCAACTACATTTAGATTTGTTCCATTTTTAGTTAATTGTTGTTTATAGTGGAGAGAAGGCTGAATATTTTTGCCTATAGATATCCAATTGTTTCCATTCATTTGTGGAAAGACTATCCTTTCCCTATTGAATTATCATTATTTCTTTTGTGAAAAATCAGTTAACCATAAGTGAGGGTCTGTTTCTGAAATTTCTATTCTGTTCTATTGATCTATATTTCTATACTTATAATAATACTATACTATCCCAATTTATTTAGATTTTAAATGTTTGAAATTATGTAATGTTAATCCTCTAGCTTTGTTCTTCTTTATAATTGTTTTTGTTTGTTTATTATAGATCCTTTAAATATTAGGGAATCATTTTAATATCTATTAAAAAGCTTCTAGGCCTCTGATAAATATTGCCTTGAATCTATGTGTCAATTTGGAGAAAATTGTCATTTTAGCAGTATTTAGACTTCCAAATCATTAACACAGTATATCTCTTTTGAGGTCTTTGTTATTTTATGTGACAATATTTTGTTGTTATAAGTGTATAGGTCTTACACGTATTTTGTAAAATATATTTCTAAGTATTTCTTTTCTGTACTACTGTAAATAAAAGGTTTTTTTCAAATTTCATTTTTGGATTGCTTATTTTAGTGTACAGAAGTATAATTTACAAGAGTATATTGCCTCTGTATCCAGATATATGGTTAAATTTGCTTTGTAGTTGTAGTAGCATTTTCTGTTGTTTTGTTTGTTTGTGGATCCCTTAGGATTATCCAGTTACAACATCTTATCATCTCCTAATAATGATTGCTTTAATTCTTCCTTTCCAATTTTTGCCCTTTAATTTTTTTTCTTACCTTATGCATGGGCTGTGGTCACTAATTATAATAAAAGTGGTGAAAACAAATATCTCAGCTTTATTCCAGTCTTAAAACATTATATTTTTACCATTACCTATGATATTAGCTTTTGATTTTTTTAAATTGAGGTTTATCAGGTAGAGGAAGTGTGCTTTTATTACTAAGTGCTGAGAGCTTTTATCATGAATAGATGTTAGTTTTTGTAAAATGCTTTTTCTGCCTCTGAAGGGATTATCATATGGTTTCTGTCTTTATCCTTTAATGTGAAGTATTATATTCACTTATTTATTAATGTTAACCTAAATCCCATTCCTGGGATATATCTCACTTATTTGTGATGTGTAATCCCTTTTATATATAGCTGAATTTTGCTGTCTGGTATTTTGTTTAGAGTTTTTACATCTACATTTATCAGAAAATTTGTTCTTCACTTTCTTGTAATATTTTATTAGGCTTTGGTATCTGAGTAATACTGCCCCCATGGAAGGAGCTGGGCAGTTTTCTATACTTCTCTGTTTTCTCAAGAAACAGTTATGTGTATAGATAATATTATTTCCTCCTTAAGTGTTTGATAATATCACCAGTGATATCTTATATGCCAGGACTTGACTTTGTAGTAAGATATAGAATATTTACTTAATTCTGCCAGATAAGGAATGTCTATTTACATTCTGCATTTATATTGAGTCAGTTTTGGGTTTTTTATTGTTGTATCTTTCAAAGAGTTCATTCATTAATATAAGTTATTATATTTGTTGGCATAAAACTATTCATAATTTTCCCTTATGGTTCTTTTAATTCAGGTAGAATCAGTAATGAAATCACCTCTTTTATTTCTGTTTATTAATTTGGTAATTTACTTCAATGATAATTTACTCTGTTGACTGAATATTTATCAATTTGTAAAAATACCAGCTTTTGTGATTTTTTTTGTTTACTTTCATTTAAATTCTATATTATTTATTTCTACTTTTTATGTTTGATTATCCTTTTTATAATGTCTTACATTTAACATAGATTACTGAGTTTAGTATTTTCTTTCTTAGTATAAGCATTAAGCTATATCTTTGTTTGTGAATGTTGCCT